>NC_066607.1:2895000-2965000 GCF_905475345.1 Vespula vulgaris
TAAATTGTGGAATATTTCATTCACTATACTGTCATTGATAAACGAAATATGGTTGAAATCGAAATATGGTAATTACTCTGACGTTTCCTTAAAACAAAAAAAGAAAAAGAAAAGGAAAAAAAATAGAAAAAAAGAAAAGCAGAGAAAATAAGAAATAGAAAACAAAACAAAAATGCATAATTTACGAGACATATTTTTTCTTTTTACTTTTGAATAAGAGAGAATAATTGAAAATTCGATTGGAAGTTAAAGATGTTTTTTTTTTCTTTTTTTGAGACAAGCGTGGAAAAATTTATATCTCAAAACAAGGTCAATCTCCCATTTTCGTCGAGAATTATTCTAAGAGCGAGAAAAGTCGACGACTCTTAACGCGAATTTCATAACTCGTTTGCATAATCGCCTTGGCGATAATAATCGCTTTTAATTGGACCATGCAAAAAAAAAGAAAAAGTTCTCAACGCTACTGGAAAAAGAAAATAAGAAGAAGAAAAAAGAAAAACCAAATTATAAGTCTAAGGTAAGATCTACGAGAAAAAGTTGGACGTTCATAATTAAAATACTACGTCGTTTTTAAAAAGAAAATTACACTAAAGTAAATATATATATGTAGATATATATATACACATACAGTAAATATATATAAGTAGATATATATATACACATAAAAATAAAAATATTTGTATTATTAAAAGTCTTTAGTTTCGAAAAATAAATTAAATATATCAAAGTACGTTAACGAACGTGTATCGTATAAAGCGATAATAAATTATCGATTTAATAAATGTCGAATCTATAAAAAAAATTAATTAAACACTTGCACGATAAATGCAAATTTTAATCGATACAAACGATCCTGTCATTTTGTAGATAAATATATGTAACATATAAAAAACTAAAAAAAAAAACATCCGAATCCACGGAAAAAAAGAGATTCGAAAAAATGTAAGCTACTCAAGTTGAAGTAATTACGTAGCCATTATTCGACAATAAGTTTCGAAATCGTCATTCTATGAGTAGTTTCTCGTTACGTGCTATAAACGAAAGGTTATAAATTTCATTCCTGATAATTTTCAAATCCGATTACCAATCTGATTTTAAAAATACACTAGCATAGTATACCTATCGTTATCGGTCGACACGCGCCAAGCATAATTTCGAAATAGCGACACTCTAAACGAACTTTAAAAAATAGAATACGATATTACCATCGTAACTGATAAACGATTTGTGCACGTCTCTTATTTCACTCATTTTTATTTTTTTCTTATATTTTTTCCTCAATCAGCATTTAAATATCGTGTCGATCATAAAATCTAACATCTTTTTTATTGCTTATATATAAGATCTAATAAAGTAAAAACTAATAAATAAAGAAATATGACAGAAATATAATCATGAAAAATATATGACAGAAATAGTCAATGAAGTATAAATTACGAAATATTTACATTTCGAATGATGATTTCTGTGATCTTAGTTTGCGATAAGATTATTTCGAAATTTGTTATTTCCGATTTGAGATCAAATTTAGAGAACGATACACACACACACACACACACAGAGGGAGAGAGAGGAAAAGACAGAAACAATGCGTTAGCCAAATTTTCCAGTGAAATTTTCTCTCACGGTTAGATCAGAAGATTCTGAATAATTTATTTTTATATGGAAACACGAAACGTTAAGACGTACATTATGCACACTTGCAAACCTTTTGCATTTTTATTTTTATTTTTTTTTTTATTTTTAAACGTCGACCGCAAGCACATTCGTCGTTAAGGGAATTCGAAATGTTCCATTAAATAGATTTATATGAGGAAAAAGAGAAAAGAAAGAAGAAAAACCAAAAAGAAAAAGTAAACAGAAAAGGAAAAGAAAGAAAGAAAAGAAAAAAATCTCTTTTTCGTTCTCTCCCAAACGTCTCATTAAACTAATTAATCTTTTGTTTGCATAGACATGTACGATCCTTAATCACACGATCTAAAATCAAAATATCATTGAAATCGTCCTTTTAATTTGGATAATTGATAGATTCACGAATTTTTAATTAATATCACGTTAGAGGTATGACAAGAAATCTTCGATATAATTTTGAAATACATACATATGTTGTTGTAATAATAATATTTGTATAATACGAAATGTACAATCGTGAATTCTGTCATTATAGATAGATATACGACGATTAAATAATAACGTTCAACACGGATCGATGCAAAATAATACAGTCGAACGTTATGCATTACGTATGCTGATAAAATCGGACGGTAACGTGTCTATTGAGAGATAGAACGAGAGAGATAGAGATAGAAAGAAATGGATAGAGACAGATATATATATATAATAGAGTGTGAGAGAGAGAGAAAGAGAGAGAAAAGAATTTCTGAATAAATAGGCTGGATCTAGAAACTATCTTCGTTTTATAATTTTTATTATAAAGAAAAAGAAAAAAAAGAAAAATATCATACTATCTTTTCTTCCATTTTTCTAACCAACTAAATACCTATTATAATAGATTATACCATTATTTGAAAAATGAATGAAAGAATTAAATTATTATTATCAAAAAAACGAAAGATAAGAGGACCGTATAAATTAATATTTCTATTTATTCTTCGTCAACATTTTTATTAATCAACGATACGCATTTTGCAAAGTAATATGATCAATAATTCACTACGAATATATCATTGAGCTTATAAATAATTAAATTATCATGTTTAATTGTCACTTATTCCATTCGCCTACTGATATCACATTATACATTTTATAATAATAAATTTAATTCAAATATTATGATCAAATGTTTATTTAAAATGCCGATCGAACGTCATTATCTTTAACAAACAATAATTAATCGTAAATTAAAAAGAGTTAAGCGATTAAACCAATTCGAATTCGTAATGATTAATTGAAAATAATAATAGTGGGGGAGGATGAGGAGGGAGGGGTGATAAAGAGATGATTTTAATGCAATTAATTATAGTCGATTAATATAATAAACCTTCATCATTTTCAATATAATTTCTTATTTATATTATTAATGAGATACTCGAGAAAGAATGAGAGAAAGAGAAGGAAAAAGAAAACGTGGAAAAAAGAGAAAGAGGAAGAGAAAGGGAAAGAGAAAGAAAAAGAAAAAAAAAAAAGAATGAGAATTTACCGTAAGGAGTCAAAGAATGATTGTAATAATCCAACGGCCACTTGGGAAATCCTTCCTGGTTTATGCGGTACCGTAGTTATAAGGGTAAAAGACGGTATAAGAAACGAGATAAAAGAAACACAGAAAGAGAGAAACAGAGAGAAAGAGAGAGAGAGAGAGAGAGAGAGAGAGAGAGAGAGAGAGAGAGAGAGAAATATAAAAAGGAAAAAGAAAAAAAATTGCTGTGCTCACGCTCACGTAGTATCGATGATACCAATAATAAGAGTTACAATTACGTTGCACGCCATGTTCCCTGGTGACATTAAGCGTGTGTCTTTGATTTTTATCATCTCCTCTTCTTTTCCACCCCTTTTCTTTTTATTTTATTTATTTATTTATTTTTTTTTTGAAACGGACTTACAAGATATGTATATATATATATATATATATTTATAAATATAAATTTATATGTATGTATTTATTTAGTTATTTATTTATTTATATAGGGAAACGTATAAAAAAAGAAAGATAGAGAAAAAGAGAAAGAGAGAAAGAGAAGGGTAGATTATGAAGGGTAGAATGTATGGAGAGGAGGGTAGAATGTTATAATGTTACTATACATAGATAAAAGTAAAGTCGACGTTGCTAATTTTCTCGAATATAACAGTGCACCACCGATCAAAATAATTTTTATCGAGAAAGTTTTAACGCTCGGCTAAAAGATATTAAAAAAAAAAGAAGAAGAAAAATAATAAAATAATATAAAATGGGAAAATAAAAAAGAACTATCTCGAATGTATTGGACAAAGAGAAAAGGACGGACGTATTTGTTGTCTTTTTCTTTTTTATATAAAAAATAACAATGACACTCTCTCTCTCTCTCTCTCTCTCTCTCTCTCTCTCTCTCTCTCTCTCTCTCTCTCTCTCTCTCTCTCTGGCATTTCTTTTTTTATTTTCATGTTTTAATAACCATACCGTCGTTTAAAATTTCGCGTAAAATTAAATAATGCGTCACTATATCGACATGTTTTATCGAAAATCTCAGCTTTGGTTTCGATATTTCTCAACGTTAAATTGAAGTGTTCGATCTCGAGATAATTAAGCTTGCTTTAATTAAATGTAACGTTCAATATACATGTGTGTGTGTGTGTGATATATATATATATATATATATATATATATATATATATATATGCGGAGAGATAGAGAGAGAGAGAGAGAGAAACAAGAAAAAAAAGAAAAAGAGATAACAAAAATTTTAAAAACAATCAACAAGGGAAATGCGTGGGATGTACGTTTTAATAGCTTTCATACTAGTCAAACATTCTCAAAATGTCTTATCTAGCTACGATAACGCACTATATGCGTATATATATATATTTTTTTTTTTTTCAATTTGGTCGAACAAGAAATATCGCGAAAAGAATAACGTCTTTTTCATTTGTTCGATTATTATTGTATTGTAATAACAACAAATAGTTTGTTCGCCAAAAAAAAAAGGAGAAAAAGAAACAAAAAAAAAAGGAGAGAAAACAATTCTTTTCCCTCTACTTTTTCTTTTTCACCGAGAAATCCAATACATCGAAATTTGAACGATTAGATGTTTTTTATACCATAAAATATGGCTTCTTATCATTATCGCGAAAAACTTTTGACAGGGTTTTTGATATCGTTAAAAGTTTGTAAACGAACTACGAAATATAGGGTGAATCATTGTTCCCTTATCCATCGAGTTTTTGAAGTATGTCGAAGTCTGTCAGAAGCGAAAAAATCTTTTTTACGTAAATCTAAATAAAAAAAAAAATAATAAATAAATAAATAAATAAATAAATAAATAAATAAAAAAGAAGTAAAAAAAAAAGGAAGAGAAGAAAGAAATAAAACTAATTGTTGACTCACCGATCGATCTTGTCCATCGTTGTCGGATGCTGCAAGATGGTTTGCTGTGCGGACATTTCCACGACGCATTGTGTACCGAGTTCTAGCTCTGTGAAAACAGAAAGAAGAAAAAGTAAACAAAAATTGAAAGACAAAATTAGAAATAGATCTTTCTTTTTTTCTTACAATTACAAATTTTTTACAAACAAGAAAAAAGAGAGAGAGAAAAAGAAAAGAAGAAAGAAAAGAAAAAAAAGAGAAGAGTTCGCTTTCAATACGCTATATTCTAATCTTTTTTTCTTTTTTTTCTTTCTTTTTTTAATTATCACAAATCACAAGGAGATGAAACGAGAGAAAGAGACGATATACATACATACATACATACATACATACATACATACATATATATATATATATATATATATATATATATATATAGACGATATATATACACGTACACATATATGAGATAATATGCGAATACGTCAAATAATCCAAGAACGACAAGTTATATAGTCTACTGCAGAGGTGATATTCAAGAGAAGATGAACATTTTCAGGCACGTTATTGAACGGACGAGTTATAGAGTATGAAAGGATCGGACTTACGTAAATTTCTATTCAGAAGGAAACTTCTCAACTATGATAGATAGATGTGTATTTGTATATGTGTGTATATATGTATATATATATATATTATCATATAGGAATTATTGGACGTTATGCAGTACAGTATAGTATATATAAAACTATAGCGCATTTATATATATATATATATATATATATATATATATATATATATGCATATATAATTCACATAGTCGTGTTACTATTTGCCAGAGAAATATACATAATATCAAAGCTAATTAATTATCGACAGTCATGACAACTTAGACAAAAGGTACCAAGAAGATTTTAATTAGTTCGTAAATTATATATTATTATGTATCTCATCGAATATACGATGGATACTTTTATTCCTTTTTTAATTTTTTCCTTCGTTAACTGATTGACATAAATAGCGATAGTACATATTAGTACGTTATCGATATCATTTATCGCGTTAATATATAAGAGACAACTATAATTAATACAAGTAATAATTTTCGAAAATAATATTAATGATGTGCGTTGTTGTATCTGGGTTGAAAAATTTTCTTAAGAAAGAAAGAACATCGGAAAAATATTTTTCCTTCGATTTCATCTCATTTCATTTCATTTCATTTCATTTCAATAACATTAAAACGTAAAATAGAAAAAAAAGAAAATGGATTGTAAAGAACGAAAGATATTAAACGTTGGATAGCGTTGAAACAGAAATGAGTTTAGATCTAACGAAAGTGGGACGACGGTATATATTATATCGGAACTTAGAAATCAAATCGTAAAGGTGAGAAAATTATCTCTAATATTAAAGCACGAAGTTCGATCTACGTGTGAACTATAACAATACGTCAGAGACTTTGCTTTTGTGTGCTTACAAACGCGTACCTTAATCGTATTGCTGCAGCCACTGGAATAGCAAATATCATTGTCGTACAGTATGTACGTATGTATGTAGACTACTGTTCGAATCGGAGATGTTCTATTTGAGGAACAATTAATTTCCATCATGACCATTTGAACGTTAACCCGCTTTAACCTAATTCTCCTTTTTTTTTCTTTTTTTTTTTCTTTCTTTCTTCCTCTTTTTTGTCATCTTTCACAAAATATATTATCATAATACAGTATTACATCGATTTGAATGCTGAAACCCTTTATAATCTAATTTTTTCTTCATCTATAGAAAATAAATTATATAATATGAAATTTATAATATGTATAATATGTATATATACTATTGTATCAATTATAAGGTTAATCCTTTATAATCTAATTTAAAAGTAATAAACTTTTATGATCTAATTTGTTTTTTCCTCTTTAAAAAATAAATTATATAAATTAAAACATATAATATGTAATATATACAACTATATAATACTAAGTAATATAACATATATATATCTTTAACAAATATTATTTTTCCGAACATGAATTAACAATTATTCTTTTCCCCCTAAAAAAGAAATTACATAATTTAAAAATAATAATATGGATAGAAAGAAGAAGAAAAAAAGGAAAAAAGAAAAAGAAATTAATTTTCAGAAAGGAATATTAATGATTAATTTTAAAAACAAAAAAAAAAGAAAAGAAAAGAAATATATACAAGATATAAAATGTTAACATTATAAAAAAAAATTATGAAGCAACTTATATATATATATATATATATATTCGTAGAAATTATTTTAAAAATTTTACAGATAAATTAATAGAATAATAGTTTATTTATCGATGTAAAATTGTATATTTTCGAGACGATGATTCTTGTCATGAAATAACGATGTAGAAAGGTAGATAAGAAATAAGAGGAAGCCGTACATATGTACAACGTACCTCTGAGTCCCCAAGTGACGTGTGTTACATACTTACGACGGTCTCGAGTCATAATGTTTGTACATATATATATATATACACACACACATACACACACATAGAAAAAGAGAGAAAGAAAGAGAGAATTTTGTGTTGTCTAAGATAATCGTATTCGCGAAGTACATAAAAAAAAATAGAATAATATATAGACTATAATATAATAGTATTATTCAAACGTACACGATAATAGAACAGTATTATTCTATATACATATATATTTCTGTACATATGTATGTAAGTAGGTGTGTGTGTGTGTGTGCATATGTATATACATTAACCAATTGAATCAATATATTTAACTACGATAAGATAATGTTACTGTTAACGTTATTATCAAATCTTCGAACAATTTTCTCCCTTTATTTTTCGTACCTTCTTACGTTTTTAATTTCTTCTTCTTTTTTTTTCTTTTTCTTTCTTTTTTTTTTTGAGATATTTATATATATAAAAAAAAAAGGAGAAAAAAAGAAATAATAAATTTCAAGAGAAACATGGGGATCAACTTTCGTCGACATCAAGTTCGTTCTTTGCCAAGACTAAACAAATTTCTATCGATCGTTTACATTTCTCGAACCGTATTCGGTAACGTAGAAATTCGACGAGTAACGTAAACGATCCCTAAGTATAACGTTTAAGTATATAGATTAAATTGATTGGAGGAATTATGAAAGATATATACGTACATGTATATATTTATACATAGGTGCACATATATATACGTACGTACGTATATATACATATATATATATAATATATGTATATAATATATATTAAGTTTCTCGTCGAAAGAAAGAAATAATAACGTCTTGATAATGAATTAAATTGAACGTAATTAATTAAGTCAACGAATGTCGTATCTCGTGAGTCGATAGACGACAACTAAGAAATATCGTGGTATTGGAAATATCGTAGAAAATTAATGGGACACGTTCTAGCTAGGTGAAAATTACGTGGGCAAACAAGGCCACATTTATCGCAATAGGCGCATTAGGAATAAACCGGAGCCACATTTTCCTTATTGGGATCTTTCGATAAAAAATAAGCGTAATGGTATATACTGAATTGGTGTAAACAAGAAAAAAAACAAAGAAAAATAAAATGATAAATATCGTTCATTTAATCGAAATCATCCCACATATCGTCCCACATATTCGCGATTACTTATTTATTTCACAAAAATAAAAAAGAAAAGAAATTAAAAAAAAAAAAAATAGAAAAAAAAAAGAAACGAAAAGAGCATCGTATATACTTCGTAGAAATTAAATGTAATTAATTCGACCGAATATTAAATCTCGTACAAAAACATGGGCGTATAAAAACGTTTATGTAAAAAAAGAAGAAAAAAAAATGAAATAAAAAAGGAATTAAAAAAAAATATTTGTTGCGAGAATCGTTATATGATAATGAATATATATATATATATATATATATATATATATATATATATATATATATTGTTAAATCCTTTCGTATAATGTACAACACGGGTTAAAAGCGCATAAAAATAAGCTCGGCGAATGAAATACCAACAGCGACATTGCACCAGCTGTCGACAATTTTAAAAGATGAATGCCTTTTTTTTTTCTTTATTCCTCTTTCTCTCTATCTCTTTCTTTTCAAACTCCCACCAGTTAAAAAAAAAAAAAAAAGAGGAAGAAATACAATAAAAAAAAAGAAAGAAAGGAAGAAAGGAATTGAAAAAAAATGAAAAGAAAAGAAAAAAAGAAAGAACTAGAGTGTATATACCAAAGGAAAAAAAATTAATAAAAATCTACAAATGCATTAATTATCGATGGACTGAACGAATAATTTTTAAACGACATTGAAATAATCGTCCCGAATTTATTTGATAAAAATTCAAAAGCGTGACTTTGAATTAATTCATTTGGGCATTCGTCGTTTCTGTAGTCCTAGACTTCAATTTAAACGTTTTTGTTATTTCAAGTGCTACACTACGCGAACGTACATGTGGACGAGAGGAAGAAAAACGAGAGAGAGAAAAAAGTGATGAGAGGTGGAGAAAAAAAATACACGATAATATTTCTCTTTCTCTCTTTCTCTCTCTCTCTCTCTCTCTCTCTCAACAAACTTCAGAAAACATCGGCATCGCAATAGTCACGAGATATCATATCTATAATGCACAACACGATTTTATTCAAAGCTACAACGTCACTGAGAAGAGATCACGATAGTTGGATGTTTCATTTACATTTTCTATGCATGTATGTATGCATGTATGTATGTATCTCTCTCTTTTTCTCTTATCTAGCTCGTTAGAAAATATCGGACCAAGTACATAGAATTACCGAACGTAACCCGTGCAATCCGTATAAAGCCTGTCCCAACAAAAAAGAAATAAATAAATAAAAATATAAAAAAGAATTATGCACCCTCATTGAAACTCCCTTTTTATTTCCATATTTATATATAAAATCCACATTTACATACGGATTTATTTAAATAAACAACAGACGCGTGCGTATAGAAAATTGTATCCTCGTTTCTTTTCTTTCTTTCTTTTTCTTTTTTTTTTGATTTTTATTTCTTTCTTTCATTTTTTTTCTGTCCCATCTTTGTTTATATTTAAAATCGCTGATTGAAATTGAACGATCATTCATCGTATCCAAGTATTATCGTTTTCGTAACGTAAATTACAAATTGAAATACGATCGAAGTGGTTCGATGAGTTTCGATATCTTTTATGAACAATCAATTTCAATAAATCTACGTTTCGACGAATCCATGTTGTGTGTCACTTTAAATCTACGACATATACTCTTACGTGCATACGTGTAGATCGTTCGTATTTACAACGTCATCGACGTTTCTATAAGTCTTTCAGGAAAATATATATGCGTGTGTACATATAGATATGATATAGTTATATCGGGAGGGGGAGGGGCTACGACTGAGAAGCAAAAATTGGCCGAAGTTGTTTCAAATCAAACGATGCACGTATGTTGTAAATACGTACACATTTGTTCATATATCAAATTCAAACGAATTGATTTTCAATATTATATATATATATATATATATATGTATGTATGTATGTATGTATGTATGTATGTATGTATGTATGTATGTATGTATGTATGTATGTATGTATGAATGTATACTATATTGCCATATTGCAATATCAAAATGGTCACGTTGAAAATATTGATCGCAATATGAATGTATTAATAAATAATAATAATAATATATAATATATAATAAATAATAATAAAAATATAGAAGATTTTTATTAATAAAAATCATATTAAACTTGGCGAAAAGTAAACCAAGTTAAATCAGCATGATATTAACAATAAATGAAAGAAAGAAAATAATAATAATAAAGCAATAAGGAAGTATCCATTATGCATACATACATACATATATCCACGAAAAATTTGAAATTCTATGATCTACGTTGAAATCGTAGATTAAAAAAATTTGATTTGATAATTCGTTGACAAAAAAATCTTATTTATGTATATGTACGTAGATTATTATTCCTTAAATTTATGAAAAAAAAAAGAAAAAAAATTAATATAATAGTATTCTCCCTTGATCGTTAAAAAAAAATGATTACGTATTACATTATAACACGATAGAATTACGAAAAAGCATTGGTTGGTTAATCGTTGCTTTAGCAAGAACGAAACGGTTCGATGATAATCTTGCTTTCTTTTTTTTTTTCTTCTTGTTCTTCTCTTCTCTATTTTTTCGCAATTTTTCGCTTTCGTTTATGAAAACGATATCTATGGGATTTGTGATAGATCATCGATCATACGAAATGATCAATTATTTAAGAATTTTTTTTAAGCTTACATATTTATTTACTATTTCTATTCTCGTAGAAATATTGATATTTTAACAATTTTTTTTTTTCGTAAAAGAAGTAAAATAAATCAAAAAAACTAATGATTCTAACGTTGTTACTTGACGTTTCATTTGTGTACGTGATAACGTTCCATAATAAATTTCTTGCACGAAAAAAATCTATACTACACGAATTCGATTGATAATTAATATTTAAAAAATCGTAAGAAACAGAGAGAATGAAAAACCAATGTTATCACCATTGACAATAGTTTTACGTCTGTAAAAATTCCTTCGTTATATTATCGAGAGAACTTCTTGTCTCTTTTCTTCTCGAAATTCTTTCTAAAACGTTTATTTGTTTGTTTGTATGTTTATCAAGTCAATACAGATCCCTATATAAATTTTATACGATTTTTGTTTCTAACTTGTCATTAATGAAATAAAATAAAATAAAACAAAACAAAACAAAAAAAAAAGAAAAAAAGGAAGGAAGAAAAATTACATTTATCTCTCGTCGTCACGGTCTGATAACGGAGAGATAAGAGATAGAGAAGAAACAAGTGTAGGACAAACAAATAATGCATAGATTTTATGTGACATAAAAAAAAAATATCTACGAAACTCGAGGTTTTTTATCTCAAAAGATTTTTTTGAATTTCAAAAAAAAAAAGGAAAATTTTTTTTGTACTATCGTATCGGATTAGATGTACTCTTCTACACAACCGAGAATTTTTTTTTTTCTTTTCTTTTTTATTTTTTACACGGTTTTCTTAACACCGCTTTTATTCACGCATTTTACTTACTTTCACGCGGTCGCAAAAACGCAGACTAATTAGTCCGGAGAAAACGTCACGAGAAAGATCACGGTGTATTATTTTGAAAAAATACTTTCTTTTTTCTTCTCTTTATATTATTTTCTCCTCGACGCACTAATTTTTTTTCCATTATTCATTTCTTTATCATTTCACTCGTTTATCAAGGAAAATCTTTTCGAGCTAAGGCTTTTTTTCGTTTCAATTTTTTGCGTCAGTTTTACAAAAACACAAAAGTTTTATACCCTCTATACGTATATCAATTTTTATACATTCTTTTTTTACGCGACGTTTTTACTTTCTCACTTCTTTTTTCCCTCTCTTGTCAAACGATCCACCGTGTATAAACATTACGGTCGTGCGTTCAACTTGACACAAATTTAACAGGCGCAAGTCTCATACCTTTCGCCGTATCAATTCCTGTCACTTTTTATACTCTTCTTTTTCTATTTTATTTCGAAAAAAAAAAGAAAAAGAAAGAAAGAAAGAAAGAAAGAAATAACAAAATCCGAATATTGTATATTCCACGTTCTAATCCAAATTAATATATATCGCGTATAATATGACATCGACGTATAATTGTCAATGGACATCCAATTAGAACATAGGGTAAAAGATAGACATAGTATGGACAGCTGATTCAAAACCATATGCGATACCTCGATCTATCTCTATTTGTCCCTTTCGACAGTATAGGAGGACTATTTGACACCGTCAAGCCTCATGAACTGCATGGCTTTTGTTTCTAACAAGTTTCTCTCTCCTGTCCCCTCCAGCATCCCTTTACAACCACCCAACTGAATCGTCGCACAATCGACGAAATCGTTCTCGTCTAACCAATTCCAAACCCGACCCTCTTGTACTCAACCACACCCTTCTCCCTTCACCCACCTTCCTATCCCTCGACAACACAGGGTATAAACAAACAAAGCGCATTCTATGGTTCCATTCAAATTGACATTGTCGACATTGTCGACATCGTAGCAAGCACCTTCGTCGATTGTCGCTATTCGATATCTCCAGTTCGAGCAATAGATTTCCTATCCTATCTGCGTTAACTCTTCACGTTAGATCTACAATTTGATCGATGAATTATAATCCCTAACTAAGATTTATTTTATTTTTGTTAATTACGAGAAAACTGATCGATTGCGTTTGAGATATCTTTGGGGAAAAAATACAAAGGAAAAGATAAACTCGTAAAATCTATTTGAAGGGGCCGCGTGTCTGTACAGAAATTTTTGTTTTGTTTTTGTTTTCTTTTTTGCACTTGCGTATAGATATATGCTTAAGAATTACAAGTAGATATTTAAGGAAATCGTTCATCCCTGATCCTAAAACGTTTGGTTGACTCGAAGGAAAGAGATTCCTCCGAGGAGATAAAACTCCTTGGACATTATTCTGTTCTTTCTTTTCTTTTCTTTTTTTTAAGGATAAACAGGATTCCCCAGAGGAATTTTCTAAAACAAACAAACCCTTCCAAACGTTGCTCTCGCCTTTAATTTCTTAAGACTCGTAAGTCTTCTCAACCGGAATAATTTGAAAGTCGAAAAAAAAATGAAGGAAAGAAACGGGAAGCACGCGATAAAAGTAGAATGAAATGAAATTGGGGATGAGATGAAGAGAAAGAGAGAGAGAGAGAGAAAGGTAAGAGTTAAGAAAGAAAAAGAGAGAGAGAGAGAGAGAGAGAGAGAGAGAGAGAGAAGTGAAAGAAGACTTGCACGGAGAATCGATACGAAGCTCCTATAAGGACTCTAAAGAGTCTTATCGTATCTCTCATTCGATTTATTTTTCTTATCTCTTGCTACGGATAAAAGTACGATAAGGAAGTAGCTCGTTGAAAGTATAGAAATGTGTTAGAGTGTATATGTACGCATATAGACGATATAAATGTATGTTGAAATATTAGCATGAACGATATAAAATTTCATTAATATACATATTATATATATTTTATTTATATATATATATATATATATATATATATATAAAATTTAATTGATATACATTCTCCTCGTATAGCATTTTTATTATTATTTATATATCACAAAAAATATATATATGTATATAAAATTTCATTAATATACACTTTTTACTCTTTCTCTTGCATCGTTTGTATTACTATATATATGTAAAGTTTCATCCGAATACCAGATATACGAAAGATGCATATGTATGTAAATTTCATTTACGATCTCGCACGATAAATTCCACGTAAATGTTCAAACATTTGTTTGTTTGTTTCTTTATTTGTCTATCCTGTCTGTCTGTCTGTTTATTTGTTTGTTTGTCCATTCGTTTGTCTGTTCGCTCGCTCGTTTCCTTCAAAATTTCGTATAATTTTAAACGCGAAGGTACTGTCATTTATTTGATTAGAAAACTTGAAGGAAAAAGGTAAAGGTAGAAAAAAGTCACCTATGCGTTCGGTCAAAACTTTTCAAGCTGCCCTTTTGTCGTCTATTGTTTTTCACCCGACAAACTTCGTCCTAATCCTTCTCGGCAAGCACGAGAAACTTGCTTTTTAAGAGTTAAGTCGCTCACATCGTAAAAAACCTTCTCCTCCCTAACTCTACCTCTCTCACTCTCCTCTCTTCTTACTTGCTAAATTTTCTTTTTTTGTCCAGTTTTCTTCTACCTCTCTTTCTCCCTCTCTTTTTCTCTGTCTCTCTTTCTCTCTCTGTCTGTAGTCGACTTTTCTTCAAATTTTGCAAAAACGAAATAATAAAATAAAAGAGAAAACAAAGAAAAAATTCTCCAAGGATCTAGCCTCAAAGTATTTTCAACATGGTACACACACACACACACAACTGAATTCTAAACGATTTTATTATGCAAATCCACAAACTCTCACATGTAAAAAAAGGACAAGAGGAACAAAAAAGAAAGAAAGAAAGAAAGAAAGAGAAAGAAAAACAAGTAAAAAAATATATATATACATCCAAAAACGAAATATCGAATCGTGTTGGCAATATTAAATTCGACAAAAAATCTGACCAACGCAAAAGATTTGTATTTCGATATTAGTAATAATGAACTATCGATACGAGTATAATAATTATCGAAGTGAATTTTAATGATAAACGTCGACTTTTATTTTCCATAAACTTAAAAAAAAAAAAAAATAAAAGAAAAAGAAATAAAAAAAATGTATAAAGAGAGTAGAGCAAAAAAGACACATATAAATTTGTTTTAATTGAAATACACTTGTCGAACTAGTTTTTTTCGAGGTTTCATAACGATATTACGCCTAAGGGCCTTGAAAAGGGTAAACACGGCCCTGTTTTATGTATCTTGAAAGACATAAAATGAAACGTGGATATCTCAGAAGAAGAGAAAAAACATTGAAGAAAAAGAAAATAAAAAAAAAAAAAAGAAAAAAGAAAAAGAAATCAAAAAAGAAAAGATCGAGTGAACTCTTTCGAGTGTAATAAAATAAAACTTAATCGTGACTTTATGAGCGAAATAATTTTTCTCTATAAATCAGCGAGCTTTCTTCGTTCGACTCGAAAACCTTGTAATAAACTCGTGGTTATTACACGTGTTCCAACATCCGACAGAGAAGGAAAGAGAAAAAGGACGGATGAGTCATGATGCAGAAGGCGCGGTTGTAATGTCGCTAAGGTCGTTCCACCTTCAGCAAATTCACACGAATTAAAAAGCTGTTATTAAAAAAAAAAAAAAGCTTCCAAAAAAAAAGTGACCAAAATAAATATTGGTTTCCTTTTCTCTTTCTCTCTCTCCTTTTTTTTTGTATATAGTAATTTTATTATTTAATCATTAATTAATCGTTAATTTTATTTTATTAAATTCAATTCTATTTAATAATATATATATATAAACATAAAAAGAAAAATATCTAAACATATTTAATACGCACAAATTTACACAGGTGTATTTAATAAAAATGAAAAAAAAAAAGAAAAGAAAGAATGAAAGAAAGAAAGAAAGAACAAGTTCTGAAAAATTAATTACTTCTTTATCGATCACAGAATCAGAAAATAAAAATAATCTATTAATTTGATCGTAGAAAATTACTTTTAATTTTTGCAAATATCTATATTACTTTTTCTTTAATTAAAAAAAATATTACATTATACGATACATTATAGATACTAAAAAGGATGCAGACTATTATTCTTTATCTCTTTTTCTTTTCTTTTTATCTGTAAAAAGTATCGGCCGATCGAACGTGACGACGAAGTAGATGAAAGTAAAGGTAACAAAAAAAAAAAAATAAATAAAAATAAAAATTCGTGACTAAGAAAGGGGATCCTCGAGGTTGCTTACGATGCGTTCGTCGTTATGCAACAAGAATCTAATTATGCTTGGAAACGTAGCTTGCTTCTACCTCCTACATACATTCATATACATATATACATATATATATATATTATACATATGTATCCACACACGTTCATATTCCACATATACATAAGTAGATATCCTAGGAAGTTAATCCGTTTTCCGCATCGTATCTGATATCACAATTTTTATAAAATTTCCGTGAGAATTTATTGTAAATTATTATATGCATATGTATGTGTATTCATATTTTATCGTATGTATTAAAAAAAATATATATATATTTTATAAATACATATATACATATATATAAATATATTGTATATACTTTAAAAAGCTCCCTCCCTCTCTCTCTGTCTCTGTCTCTCTCACTCGAAACAGTGAATAACGACAATATTGTACTCACTCGTTTTCTTTGTATTTTACTTTTTTTTCTCTTGTTTTGTCTCTCTCTTTCTCTCTCTCTCTCTCTCTCTTTTTTTTTTTCTTCTTTTCGCTGATAAAGCGAGTAAGATATAACCGAAGAAATATGATAAATTAAATAAAATACTGCAGTCGCTGCTTCGTTATTTTCGCTTGCAAGAGTATTTTTTTGTAACAACCATCTTGCACGGATTAAATATATATATATATATATATATATAATTTTAATAATAATAATAAAATAAAATCCATAGAATCATATTTCAAAGCTCATGCAACAGAATTTAATACCCTAACGAAGTTAATAAAAATCCTTCTAACATCTCTCTGCAATTATCCGCTGTAGAAATCGTAGAAAAAAAATTATAGAGAAATGTTCGTTCATTAATTAATTCTAATAGTCTTACGATATTAATAGAAGTATTAATTATCTATATTGTTAATTAATCATAATTTTTACGTAATATCGTTACTACTCTTTATTACGACTACTTCAAAGAAAATTATGAATTTTATGAATCTTATGAATCTTATCAGCTCGGTGATAAGCATAATTCGAAATAAAGTAATCTTTAAAAGAGAGAAAGGAAAGAAAAGAAAAGAAAAAAAGAAAATGCCCGATATTGGGTGCTCCGTAAAATCCGCAGTTGGACACCATGCGTTTCTCTGCTTATCGATCGTGCATGGAAAAGGGACATCCTTTGTTTCAAGGACGTTCAAAATGTTTTACTAACACGTTCGAACAAAGAGCCTCCGACATTTTTGTTCTCTCTACCCACACCCTCGACACCCACGCCAACCCTCAGAAAAGTGCTAACGCTGGGTGATGAATGAGATTAGGGAATTACTAATCGATACGGTCGATTTTAACCAATGTTAAATATCGATTGAACCGACTGACTTTATCTCGTAAAAAATATTTTACGATTACTTATATGTTCATCTATAATAAAAAATGAAATAATTAATATCGAATATTTATATATACATTATATACACCGTATGATAATTTAATATATATATATAGGAAACGAGTCGAAAGAATTATTCATTAATTCTTTTTCCATTTTCATATCTGTCTAATCTTTTTAATAAAATTATTTAAAAGAGATTTGGATAATGTTATTTCTTTTTTTTTTTTTTTTGAGTAAAATCTATATACATATATATACTTTTGTAATATTCAATTAATATAATAAAACGAATAAAAAATCCATCCAAGGATATAATTGTTCTTAGAATTTTTAACTTTTATTAACCGATTGAGAAACAATCGTGAATGACGAGAAGTTTTACGAGAGATCTTAAAAGTATCTTTGTAAAGAGTCAACTCGAACGTAATGAGAAAGATCTGAAGAAAAAAGAGGGGAGTCGAAGGAGGAGGGGCTATGAAGAAAAGTTCGTAAATGAATTTTTGTTTATATTACATAAAAAATATAAGTTCGACTAATCTTTACCTCTCTCTTTCTTTCACTCTCTTTCATTCTCTATCTCATTAAAAAATTTTAATCTTTTCAATCCGTATAAAATCCACCGAGTTCGTTCTTACAATATATCGATCTATCGATAGATCGATCGATCGATTGATTCATGTAATTTATTAATTGCAACATCATAAGAGCCATTCAAAAGTTTCTCAAAAGAACGCCAAAGTAAGTGTCGATGTTTCGATATACGTGCTCGAAAAAGTAGTACTTACGTCGATTCGTAAAATCCGATATCTCTCTTTCTCTCTCGTAAAGGTAATCGTTCGTGTAAAGATATAGCAACTGGTGAGAAGGGATAAAAAGAAAAAGATAAAAGTAAAAAAATTAAAAAAGTAATTTCAGCGAACGTTTCCGAGTTTACTCGTATGGCGCTAATTATAACGAGAGCTTTTCACTCTACGATTGAAAAATAAAAAAGAAATAAAATAAAACAAAAAGAAAAAATAAAAGAATAAGTAGAGAAGTCATCGAAACATCATCTCTCGTGATTTAACATACTAATAAAAATTCGACAGATAGAAATATGAACGAATAATAAAATAAAATAAAATAAAATAAAAAATATGGTCATGTCGTGGCGTTTTGAGTGAAAACGTAGAAGAAAAGAATTTAAAAAAAAAAAAAGGAAAGAAAGAAAGAAAGAAAGAAAAAGACTTCGTGTATGACGCGTGTGAGAAGAGAGAAAGAGAGAATGTTAAAGTCTTGAACGAAAAATTTGTCTTCGGGGGAAACCTTTTTACATTTCATATTTATTCTAAGGGCGAACGAAGGAGAGGTAAGAGAAAAATTTTCCGAGATTTTCTTCGCGAAGGAAAAGTTGACCTCCGGTATAAAAGAAAGTGTGTGACACCTTTTATAAATTCCACGCTCGTATTCTGAAAATGTAGGTAAGAAAGAGAAACTCATCGAAATTTTATTATGAAAAAAAAAAAAAAAGAAAGAAAAAAGAATATATATATACACATATAAAAGTAAAAATAAAAAATAAACAATGAAAAAAAGTTAAATTAATCGAATAGATATTCGAAGAAAAAAAAATAATATATACTAAAGATCCAGAAATAAAAATTTTCGGGATCAAAAATCCGATGAATCATCGATCAACGTGACTTATACGACGTCATCATCATAAAAATACTTGAGAGAATATTTCATTAAATAACAAACCCGTGTTACGGACGATAATCTATGATGTCACGAAATTTATCGCGGGAA
The DNA here is from genome assembly GCF_905475345.1 of Vespula vulgaris. Classification (NCBI taxonomy): domain Eukaryota; kingdom Metazoa; phylum Arthropoda; class Insecta; order Hymenoptera; family Vespidae; genus Vespula; species Vespula vulgaris. The sequence goes on from NC_066607.1 coordinate 2,914,541, forward strand.
AATCTGACTCATAAATGATTCTAAAAACTAAAGAACGAAAGAACACGTACGTACGTACGTACGCGTGTATATACATATATAGAAAGAATATACATATATAGAAGAAAAATCGAACACACTTGATATATCATTAATGAAAACATATTAAAGTATTTCAAAATTTTAAATACTCTAATACAGACAATTAAAAAGTAATAAATACCAAATGAAAAACAATAATATGTAAAGTACTTTAAAATGTTTTTGTAGATATATATGTAGATATACGCATTAAATTAATGTTACATAATTATTATTATTATTATTATTAGACCGATGTTAATTTAAAACTTATAAAGGGAATAAGAGCGAAATATAATATTAAAAAAATAACGATCGAGACGGAATGAAAAGTAAATTCAAAAGAAATGATTAAGTAAAGAAAGAAAGTAAAAGGTCAAAGAAGAAATAGAAATGATTACGTTTATGATAAGAAAATAATTTAATTTTCGACATTACGTTATTTCCGGACAAGTTAACCTTAATCGTCGAAGATCAGAAGATCTACGACGATAGTTTAAAATAAATCAGAGCTTTTATTTGACGATTAAGAGATTCGTTCGCGCCAACGAATAAAACCGTCTTAACCCATTTTGGTTTCAGTCGATTAATCCGACACTCGCTCGTACGAACAATCGATTAAAATACGACCGTCGAAGGATATTTTAATATTATTTTCTATCCTATAACTCCTTCAAGTCCTTTAATTTCTCACAAAATTTCTCTATCCCATTTCCGAAATTTTCTATCTTCGATCCTTCTTCGCTTGGCTCTTAAATTTTTCTTTAAAAAATAATATATATACACACACACATATATATATATTTTTATTATGCATAAAATAGTACAAATGAATACTACATATATATATAAAAAATATAAAAAATAAAATATATGCACACACACTTACACGTTCTATTTTTTAGACATATCTACACATACGTCGTTGGAATACAAAAATAAATAAATAAATAAATAAGTAAATAAAAATTCAAAAAAAAAAAAGAAAAGAAAGAAATAAAGTAAAAACCTCTAAGCAAGGTAAACACGGTTAAAGTAGAAAGAGTCGCACATTATCGATAGGCGAAAGTCGTTCGATAGAACAAAGTAGCCGCGAGTATGACTCACTTATATGCGACTAGCATAAAAAGTCAGCTGACAATGACGACAACGACAACGACAACGACAACGACGACGACGACGCCGATGACGACGTCGACGACGACGCCAACGAAAACGACGCGACATTCACACATCGTCTCTCTTCGTCTCCCTCTTTCTCTCAAAATTTAAATCGAATGAGCGATCGCGTTTAAATCGATTCCGGCATCGAAATATCTTATTTTTACGATTCTTTCTTTCCTCTTATCTTCGAAATCTCATGATCGTCGTTCGTCGAATGACGTTCCTTATCCATCTATATCTCGATCATCGGACTATCATTAATAATCGATTCTATCGAGTCGATATAAATAAAAATTTTTTATTTAACTTTGTATTTAAATAATAAATAATACTGGTCTTTTACTTTGTATTTAATTAATAAATAATCACATAATTTCTTTTTCTTCGTTACTTTTTTTTTTAATTTGATTATACACACATATACACACGTATACATACACGAAAGCAAGGTCGAAATAAATCTTGCAAATCTTATTTTCTTCAACTATCGAACGAGAACAAAATTTTCATTGATATGCTAACGAGAAGATGCATATACATGCATATATATATATATGCATACATATATACATCATACGTACGGACGACGTATATATGTATATACATATATGTATACACGAATCGAAAAAGACGTAGAATATAACTTTTCTTCTTCTTTTTTTCATTTGCTTTTATTCTTCGTCACGTTTATATCTCAATTAGCATAGATTAACACTTTTTTAAACGAACTACTACACACCGTGTATACGTGTGTATATCCGTATGTGTGCGTGTTTTTTTACGATGAAAATTACTACGAGTATTACGAACGAAGACTTATACATGTGATACGATGACATAATACGTGTATATACGCACAAGTATATACGTATACACATGGAAAATATCCTTCGTCAATGACATGAAAAATCGATCGGAATAGAAACGATTTATCTCGAAGAATATATATCTTGTTTTTCAAGATTTTCTTTTAAAAAAATCTATGAAAAATTTAAGAAATTATCTATCGGAATTTCTCACTTTTACTTTGCACCGATCGACATTATTAGAAAGAAAGAAAAAGCAAAATAAAACAAAATAGAATAAAAAGAAAAAAAAAAGTAGAATATGCATACGACTTATCCACTTTCACATGATTCGCGTAAAATCTATCATGACGATTTAGTGCAACTTATAGGGGGGGAAAAAAAAGAAAAAAATAAAGAAATAAAATAAAACAAAATAAAACGAATGAAAAAATAAATGAATGAATGAAACCGTTCGAAGATCTGTTACTTTCCTTCGCAGTAAAACGATCATAATCGCGATCTATCTCGAAACTGCACACATACACACACACATATAGATCGTTTTTGTTCGCTGAGTATCTATAAAGCGAAATCGAAAGTGGAAGGAAAAGTCCCGAAGATAGGCGATGACGTTCGAAGGGGAAAACACGCGAGAGACAGGTGTGTTTGTATGTCTGTGTTTCTTGAGCTTATCGTAACGATCTAAGTTCGCGAAGTCGTTTAATCGATTTTTGATTAAATACAATCAGCCAGAGAAAGACACAAAAGAGGAAAAAAGAAAGAATAATAAACGGATATTCAAAAATACATATACAAATGCACATTACAATAGATGGCATTAAAGTGAAAAGAAGAAAAAGAAAGAAAGAAAGAAAAAAAGAAAGAAAGAAAGAAAAAGAGATAGAGAGAAAAGAAAAATTTTAGTAAACAATCAAGAATGTATATACATATTTATTGACCATGGATAGGCAATAATATATATATATATATATATATATGTATATATGATGACACGATAAAGCAAATTAAAGCAGGCCAATGAAAAAAATGAAACCACCATTACATTCCACTACTTGGCAACGTTATAAAACGAGAGACGAACAACACAAATTCTTATTGGAATTCGGACGCGTGTAATAAATTATACATTACGTATTACTTTTTTTTTGGACAGTAAGCGTGGAAGAGGCAATGAATACCCATAGAAAACCCATAAAATATCGAAATACACGATCTATATGCACGCACGCAAACACACACATATCTATGTACTTAAATTCGTCGAACACACGTCGTTTGGTACAGTTGTAGACGAAATAAAAAAAAATAGAAAAGATCAAATAAAAAAATATATAAAAAGAAAATAATAATGTTCTAACGCGTTCTAAGAGAAACATAGAACGGAGATAGAATGCTAGAAGGAGATGGGAACGTGGGAAGGAGGGGGAGAAGAGGAATGGAGAGGGAAGAGGTGGAAGTCGACGTTATCGATCAACCAATTAAAACTAGCTACGAGCATGATAACGAAAGTCCCAATTTTCGCGAACTTCAATAACTCGTATTATGTACATTCGTCTTCGTTTGCCATTTAATTCAAGAGCAATATATCGAATTCTAAATATGTATGTATGTTGTATGTATATATGTATGTATATATATATATATATATTTTTACATATGTATTTTTAGATCTTATGCATTAAAAAAAAAAAAACTTGTTAGTAAGTTAACGCAGTTTCTCGAATTTATATATATACACGTTATATATATAAAAGAATTATAAATAGATATATGATCTATATATATATTTAACATATGTATTAAAACATATATATATATATATATATATATACGAAATATGAATAATAATAATATATTTACATATATATACGAAAAGAAGGAGGTTGCACACGCAAGTATAGGTTAATCGTTCAGCACGAGCGAACGAACAGCTAATGGAGGACAAAACTCGTGGCACGATCGTTTGCTGCTGTAACTCACGTCTTTACTATTACTATACTCGATTGACGACGATGATATCGATGATTATAATTATCATTATGGATTAGAACGCGACGTGAAATCGAGATCACCTTCCATTAAAAAATGTATTCGAAGAAACGTATTGAAACGTGTAAAGAAATATATAAAAAAGAAAAAACAATCGAGGATCGCGAATCGATCGTAATTCGATAGACGAAAGTCGATCGTCGTACGATCGAGACGCATTCGATGCATTCTCTCTCTCTCCCTCTCTCTCTCTCTCTCTCTTTCTCTCTCTCACCTATTTATCTTTCTCTTACTGTAGCACGTCTATCTGTCTGTCTATTTGTCTGTCTGTCTATCTCTGTCTCTATCTATCTCTATCTCTCTCTCTCGCTCTTTCTCTTCGCCTTTCTCTTTTTCTCCTTCCTCGTCTCGCACGAATGTTTTTAGGAGCGTGTATATCTCCGATTAATAATAAATAAAAACGAGTTAGATATGTATATATAAAAGACTTTGGTCGAATAGGTTACTTTCCTTTTGTGTTGAAAGAAAAATGTTAAAAAATTTCAACATATATATATATATATATTATCAAACGCATATTGTGTGCATGTCGTTTTATGTATATATGTACATATGTATGTAACGTAAAAAAGATAGAAAGAGAGAGTAGGATCGTCTTGAAAAGTCCTCCCTCTCTCTCTGTCTCTCTCTCTTTTTCCACACATTCGAATCTATTTTTCGAACAAAGAAGAACCGGCAGGCTATGGGATTCACTGTGTAAACACGGAATCCTTTATTCGTAGTTGCATGGTACACACAACACCAATCCGAACCTATTTCCTTCAACATACATATATACATATACATATTACATATAATATATATATATATATATACGCGATAACGTGATAACGAGTACGATTTAATAAAAAAAAAAAAGAAAAGAAAAAGAGAGATAGATCGATAGAAAGATAGGAAAAGAAAGGAGAAAGTGAGTTTTAGGTTAAATGTCGAACATATAAAAAAGTAAAGAGAAGAAAAAAGAAGAGAAGAGAAAAGAAAAGAAAAGAGAAAGAAGTAAAAGAAAGTAAAAAAAAAATTCAACGCGTAGTTCGCGTTACGATGGAAAAACCAACTTTTCTTCGTGTCGTTTCAACGCACACATGCGTTTGAAGTTCGCGTTGTTCCGTTCTTTGATACTTCAGAACGATCGAATGGAGAAAATGGAGAAAGGGAAACAGAGAGAGAGAGAGAGAGAAAGAGAGAGAGAGAGAAGAAAAGAGAGAAAAAGAAACACAGAGAGAGAGAGAGAGAGAAAGAAAAAGAGAACGTTTGAAAAGAGACGTCGACGTGGATCAGGTGAGATAACGCGTTCGACGATTAAAGTGTCACTCTCGTCGAAAGGTAAACGTCGATCGTCGTAGCACGAAAGAAATCGAAGGTCGATCGTTCTGAGACTGGTCTACGATCTTGAGGGAAGAAGTAAAGAAAGAGAGAAAGAGAAAAAGAAAGAAGGAAGGAAGGAAGGAAGGAGACGCATCGTCATACATACATATAGCCGTCGTCTGGATTTGTCTCGTCATCTTCCGACGTCTCTCTTTCGAATTTCGAGAGCTTTTCCAAACGTCGTTCGTTTCGAACGTTTTCCATGAATAATTGTCATAAGGGAAATAATACATACTTATAATATATATCTGTGTATATATATACGATATATATATATATACATGATCATTCCTTTGTGATACGTACCTCTTCGATTAAACGGCCGGACCCGAACGGCGACCTTTATCTTATCCGTGGCCATTTCGTGTATATGTTATATGTATATATGTATGATGTACGTATGTATGTATGTGTGGTGCGTGCAGTGTCGCGCGCTGTCTGCTGCTGCTTGTGTATGTACGTGTATATGTCTGTCTGTCTGTATGTGTGTGTCGTGTGTGTGTATGTGTGGTAGTGTTTTCACACCGGTAACAACGCGCACACCGTATAAACTGATCACGAGGAACGGCTCGTTTCAGCTAACCCGCGCACAATTTAGAATTTTTCACAGGAACCTCATAACGCTAGATTATCTTCAACCCATACCGCGAACCTTTCATCTTTCAAACGGCACTACGTCTCACCGAGCCCATGACACACTTCGCCATATTGCTATCGTAGCTCGTCCGTGCACCGCCGGACGACGATGATCGTCCTCCTCCTATCGAGTGAACGTATTTCCGAGAACTGCCGCTAGGAACGCTCGCGACGCTTCGACGCGGCCTTCGTCGTCTACCGTCGTTCCCCCACGGCTCGACTCGACTTCGTTCGCCTCGACTCGGCTTTACTCGGCTCGACTCGGCTCCGCTTCGACTTTGCCTTCTCTGACGTCACTTCGTCGAGCTACGCGCACGCCATCTCGACCGACGTAATATCCATCGTACCGACCGTGTTAACCTCTTGACCGATCGATACCTCGACGATCGAATTTAGCGCCAACTTTCGAACGCTCTTCATGTTTATTTTATCCTTTGTTTTCTCTTTATCTTTCTTTATCTCGCTCGTTATATTGTCTTCACGTACAAACACAATCTTCTTCTTTTTTTCCTTTGTCCTTAGTTCGTAAGAATAATTCGAAACGTAATTAAACACGCAATCGATGTAATTTTTTACTCGATAGTTAGAAAATATAACTTATCACGCAATATTAGTAATTATATCGTGTATACATATATATATGTATATGTATATATATATATATATATATAACTATTGTTGTTAACGTTAAATGAATTACGAAATGTTCGTTTCCGGGTATAAAATGTAACGATCACGCTTATTGAAAAGAAAAAAAATGGCGAATCGCCGCATTGCTACCACTATCAAAACAATTAAGGATTGAAATCGAATGTATACCACGTGTTATGGATTTTGTGCGTATATTTGAATTAGATTCTATATTTTTTTTGTGATCATTTGTCAACGATAAATAATATTTATATTTAATCTCTCAAATACGTGCCAACAATTTTATATATACGAGTAAGTAATAAATATATATTTTAGCGCTCGATTTAAAAACATTACGCGGGAAGTGTAATCCATTCCGATTATCTTTTGTTTTAATTTCTGAGCGATTAATAATTGTTCGATTTTGTTGGTTAGGATTGAGGAAACGTTTCTTTTTTTTTTCTTCGTTTGTACTTGTCACATTTCTTGGATTTGCACGAAAGAAGAAACAAGTAGGACGAAATAAGGTTATATATTTTTATGTTTGGCGGCATATCGAACAAATTAACTTTTTCTATATATAGTATTATTATTTTTATATCGTTTTATCTAAAAGTATGTCTCATATATACATATATGAGATATAATAGTGATGTGCGATAAATATAATATTGAGAACGAGGAAAAAGAGAACTTGATAATTTAGGATTTGAAACAACATTTCCAAAATGATTATTAAATTTAAAAAAATAATAAATTGTTCCTCGGAACATCCATCTTATCCTGCTAGTAATCTGTTGGATCATCGTAAAAATATCTCATGGAGATGCGCTAAACCTGGAGAAATGCTAGCAAGTATTATCTTTCAATTGAATGAATCTTCTATAATAACAGGTATTGATATTGGTAATTATCGTTCTTGCGTTGTTATTGTCACTGCATCAACATTATTGGAACCCGATACCTGGATACCTGTCGTACAACACCAATTTATGACAAACGACGAAGCTGCTAATGGTAAATTTAAAGATCAAGTACAATTATTCACAAAAAGAGATCTAAATCCTGATATATTGAAAACAAAATTTGATCGGATTAAAGTTACTTGTATGCAGTCTGCGAACTTAAGGGAATTGTTCGGTCTAATGTTTTTCATAGCAAAAACAGAAGTTATTATAGACTTAGGGATTGATGTTTTTGGTCGCTTTAAATTAAAACAGAAAGATCAAAATAATGAGAAGACAGATATAGACAAATTTAAAGAGAAATGTCTCAAGATGATAAATAATAAAACAAAACCAGATCCTATGGGTGATTTACTTAAAAAGGTAAAAGAAAGTGGTATGTTAGCTTTCTCGAAACGCCAAGAAGAGGAGAGAGAGCCTATGAAAAGACCTTTGTTAGAAAAATTGGAAGCTGGAAAAGCTGATGAAGTATTTGGAAAGCAAAATAAAGTTTCTGATAATACTATAAATAAAAATACATTGACTACGGATGTAGCAATAGCTAATGCTACAGGAATAAAGGATAAACAAAATGAAAATGTTAAGCGTACGTTAGAAAAATCGGAAGCTGGAAAAGCTGACGAAGTATTTGGAAAGCGAAATAAAGTTTCTGATAATACTATAAATAAAAATACATTGACTACGGATGTAGCAATAGCTAATGCTACAGGAATAAAGGATAAACAAAACGAAAATGTTAAGCGTACGTTAGAAAAATTGGAAGCTGGAAAAGCTGACGAAGTATTTGGAAAGCAAAATAAAGCTTCTGATAATACTATAAATAAAAATACATTGATTACGGATGTAGTAATAATTAATGCTACAGGAATAAAGGATAAACAAAATGAAAATGTTAAGCGTACGTTAGAAAAATTGGAGGCTGGAAAAGCTGACGAAGTATTTGGAAAGCGAAATAAAGTTTCTGATAATACTATAAATAAAAATACATTGACTACGGATGTAGCAATAGCTAATGCTACAGGAATAAAGGATAAACAAAATGAAAATGTTAAGCGTACTCCATTTGGAGATGTTGTGCCATCATCGACTCAAAAAAAAGATAAAACCGATTTTAAAAATGGTAATTGTAACGTCGAGTCAAAAAAACGTTCTTTGACTTTGGAGGAAAAAGATGAAAATAAAAAAATTAAAAAAGAATGTCCAAGATGTTCTAACAAATCAGACGATAAATCATGTTTCATGTGTGGACGTTTGCCGCAACCCAAACCACTTCCTTCTACCACTAAAGTCAAAAAAAATAAATCAAAGAAATTATTTAAAGAACTCCTTCGAGGTATCAGCTTTTCTCTTAGCGGATATGTTAATCCACAAAGAGATGAAATTAGAAAGAAAGCACTTTCAATGGGGGCCAGATATATTGGTATTCCAAGCGAGTCGAATGCATGTAGTCATTTGATTTGCGCCTTTAGGAATACACCGAAATATTTACAATTAAGGAATTACTCTAAAATTGTATCGCATATGTTCATTGAAGACTGCTATAATAAGAGAAAAAGGTATTTACAAAAACATATTGTATATATTATTTATTTATCTTATAAATAAATATTGTTAATTATAGATTCCCATGGAGAAGATATGCTTTGGATAACAAGGAAAAAAAGAAACCTGAAAGTGAAGATGAAATCGAGGCTTATGCATCTCCCGAAGAAACGCCTAATCCATTCGAAGAAGATACAGATTCTGAGACGTATTATTAACAAAATAAGCAATCTCTTTTTTGATAAGAAAATATTAAAAATAACAATACTTTTATTTTTTATTTTATCGTTATATACATAAAAAAAAAACAGTCTTTTTTTATTTTGACAAAGAAAATAATTCTTATTTTATTTAGTATTTTATAAAGTTATTTGTCCTTTATTGAAGTAATAAAAGTTCTTATTCTATGTGCATTTGAAACTTTTGTCTATTATTATATTACATATTTTCATGAAAAGTTGCATAGTCAAATAATTCTAAAATGATTAAAAAATATATAGAAAAAAATGTGTGTGTGTACGTGATGTGTGCGTATGCGTGTACGTGTACATGTGTATGTATCATAATAGATCACTAGATGTTTGATGTTTTTATTATGAAGACTTCAGCGCTATCTAACAATCAAACGTTTAAATTATATTGCATGTTGTGTATATATATATGTGTGTATGTATATATGTAAAAACAAGTTCATAATTTTATAAAAAATAAAATAATTAAACGAATTAAATAATTATTAAGAAAATCACGATGTTCGCACGTCGAAATTCCCTCGATAGACTAAATTTGTTATTCATCATAATAAACTGCACGTCTCTAACCATTTGTTATTATTTATATCATTAGCGATGTCTTAATGTATTCGAAGTACATTTTTTGTTCGTAATATAACCTCACCTTAGAATTATTTTCAAATAATTCATTTATTGAACACATCTTTCTAAAATTGTCCAAATATTTTTTTCTTTTTTTTTTTTTTGTTTTGTTTTTATCTTTCGATCAAGATTATTGCGTATTGTTGGAATAATCTATGGATTAATCGACAATAAATCATAATTAAAAAAATGATAATAAAATTGATGTCACAAATATTTTTCTTTCGTAAAGAAAAAAGAAAATATTTGTCGTTCGATCGATAGGAAATTTATAGTTTTAAGGTTGGCAACACATTCAGTGAAAGTTTGTCATTCGAGTGAATTCACTCGGAAGCCTAGATTTTGTTTTATAATTTGCGGATTGCAGTAACCTGTGGTGTATCATGAACAATGGTGGGGTGTTTCATAACCTTGTCGACGTACTCGTTATACCTTTAATAGACAGTATGACTGAAATTATCTATAGTTGCAAGTCAGGGACGTTATAACGAATTTAAAAATAATTTTAGATCCAATTGAGAAATTTTTAAATATATTAGTAGTACTGTTTTATAAGTAATCCAAGGAATGGCGTTAGTACGTAAATTTCATCAACTGTCAAAGTCAATTTTAATTTTAAATTCAACGTCCGTAAAATCTGTAAAAAATATTCCAGTAGCTTCATTCGTACGAACATCGTCAACGTCTCAACCGCTTTCAGAAAAACAAGAGTAAGTTAATAAACGTTGTATTCGTATAGAATCTATTTTCTTCAATGAAATACTCGTATTAATTTTAATGATGTATTTCAGAGTAAATATAACATTCGTTAGAGCTAGCGGTGAAAGGATAAAAGCGAAAGGCAAAGTGGGAGATACGATTTTGGATATAGTCGTAAATAACGAAGTTGATTTGGATGGTTATGGTAGGTGATATCTAATATTTCTCTCTCTCTCTTTTTTTTTAAACAGCTTTACCAAAAATAATATACTAATTTAACAATTATTTTTATATATAGGTGCTTGCGAAGGAACACTAACTTGTAGTACTTGTCATTTAATTTTTCCTAAGGAAGTGTATGATAGTCTACCTGATAAACCTACAGACGAAGAATTAGATATGCTTGACCTAGCATATGACTTAACCGATACGTATGTTATTGATATTTTTTTTAATTTAAAAAAAAATAATTATAATTTAAAATGTGTATATATATATATATAAATCTTAAAAAAATAACATATGTATATATATATGTGTGTGTGTTCTTAAGGTTCAGATCTTTACTATTTCCATATGTTACATATATTCATGACTTCTTCGAAGTCATTTCCATGTGTCGCTTGTGAATTTAACTCGGTCATCGAAAGTACTTCATATTTGAAATTTAAAATAACATGATCTTGGATATCTCTCAGACAAATTTTACAGTCAATTTTAAAGTTATTTGAATAGTACTAATATGAATTGATTTTGTGCTAATGGTAAATATATTTCTTTATAGATCCAGATTAGGGTGTCAGATAGTCATGACAAAAGAATTAGATGGCATTGAAGTGAAGGTTCCAACCACGATCAATGATGCACGAGCCTGATGTGGTTGATTCGTAGTTCCATTGTGTCCATATGAAGTAAATCAATAGAAACGCCAATAATACCAAATGTGGATGCTCTTTATAGATAGTAAAACTATATATATATATATATATATCCTTCATACTACATTGATACAAATTAATTTGAGCACAAATGTAATATTATGTATATACTGGTAAAAAAAGATTTATATAATCTTTCGTAAAATCTATAAATATTTTATACATAGCTAAAAATAATTAAAAAAAAAGGGAAAAAAAAATGAAGAGAAAAGAAACAAATATTTTATGATAGTTTTTTAATCGGTTTGAATTCACTCCAGTGTGGATTCATTTTAATAAAATCTTCTATTTTAACAAAATATTTATCATATAATAATGAAAAGTGCAATAGTTTTTATATTACAATAAATGTGTAATATTTATTAAATGTTTTACGTTGAATTAATTAATTTTGTTCATATATATATATACATTAGTTACTGTTAGTAAATATAGTAAAAAATTGTATAGCAAAAAATGTATATTGTTTTATGGGTATCTTTCTTATGTGATTGATAATAATTTCTCACTGTATTCATGTTAATTAAACAATTATTCCAATTATGTAATGAAAAAAAAATAGTTTCAAAGATTTTAATTAAGTTTGTCATATATGTGCCCAAAGTGCCATTGCTAAATAAGTAATCAAAATGATCTTGTTAAATGATATTTTTATACATATCCTGAAATAAAATAAATTAATAACGTTATTAAAACAGATTGAAAAGAAAAAAACCATGATAATGATGTTATATTCTAATAAATAATTAGAAAAAAAAAGATCATACGTGAATTAATAATACCTATAAATCCAAAGTAGATAAGAGAAAATAAAAAAGAATTATTTCTATCTTAGATTTATACTTTATTAATATTCTAGTTAAAATATTTTCAACTAATTGTTTCACTTGACATGCTCAGAATAATTTATTTCTCTTTAGAAAGGTACATAACCAAATATATCCACGATATCGATATTATTACATCGGTAGTAGTACATAAAGCTAAAACACTTTTGTACTATTGAATATTACATGTGGACCCAACGAATAATTTACTTGTGCATTATCGCACACTATATGTAAATGAATTATTGCTACACTACTTACAAACATGGTAAAAATTAGACATTATATTAATGTATATAATTTACATATTTTCATTTTCTTACCCTGCCCATTTCAAAATCACTACCTCTAGAATGTGTGAGATATTATATATATATATATGTATATATATATATATATATATATATATATATATATATATATATATTTCTTTATCTATTTACACGTATGATAAATTGAGATTTTGCTTAACTTTCGTCAAACTTTAAATTTTACCATTTTATTATGAACAGATAATAAAAATCTATAGTTTCCAATTTAACATATATACTTTAACGTATTATCTCATAATTAAAAACGGTATACTTATATATACACGTTAGCAAATGCAACTTTTGTTATTAAGTCAGTCACAAGGTATAATTTCATCTACAATTATGCGTATTTAATTTTATTTAGATATTGTTTCTTCGCTCGACGACTCGTTAGCCTGAAGATTTATATTTCTGAATATAAATTTTTCACTTCAGTCTATCACTCACAAGCACGTGTGGTGAAGCCCTGTTTTTTTTTCATATTCGAATACTAACTTCTATAATTTAATTAAACGACAATAAAGAAATAAAATCGTAAATATTTCAATAGAATTTAGATTGGTATTATCATTATCATTATCATTATCATTACCATTATTATTATTATTATTATTGTTATTATTATTATTTTTTTTTTCTATTCTGTCATCAACAACAATAACTGTTCTAATAAAATCTTCAATGAGATTATCGGTCAACTTGGTTTTAAAAACGATGAAAGTATATTGATTTATAAATTTCCCTAAAAAAAAAGAAAAAAAAACTGTCATAATAATAATAATAATCATTATCATATATCAGATTTTGCATCGAGGGTTACTCTTCTTCACCCTTCCCCCTTTGCCTTCTGATTTTGTAACGAATAAAAAAAAAAAAAAAATACTTAATCGCGCAGTCAAGCGATAGTCAGAATTCTAAGGTCTAAGCCTTTCTCATTAACGAAAGTGACCTAGGACTAGAGGTTTTACTAAACACAAGTAAAGAAAAAAAGAACATGGCAAGATGTACATACCTACATTACACATGTATGCGTCTCACCTTTCCAAACTGCACGAGCATTTTTCTTTTTACATTTGTTTTTTCTCTTTCTCTCTCTTCAACATATCATCGTTCGTATATAATATAAATAACGAGCGATGCCTCGATTAACACTCACTCTCGTATTTTTACACAACACCCTCCATTTTATCTCTTCGAACGAAACGAATTAATATTTGTTTTGACGAAACAAAAACAAACTTCTTCTTTTTATCGAATTGACAGTTCGACAGGTCACAATGACTTTTTTTTTCTTTCTTTCTTTCTTTTTTCATTTCTTTTCCTTAAGTTAACACATAACTTAATTATACACTACGATTCGTAAAAGTTACAAAATGGATTGTATAAAGTTGCACGTGCGCTATGCAACAGGTGTTTCTACGGCAATACCCGTTGACTCTCTCAAAAACTTATAAATTATACAAAAATATAAATGAATCAAAGTATACCATATATCTTCTATTTAGATTAGACGCAGTTTTCTCGTGAAAAGAATCTTTCGTTGATCGTGATTGAACGGAGAAAGAAAATAAAAAATTAAAAAATTAAAAAAAAAAAAAGGACCGGACATTTCTAAGAGAATCTAATTTCTTGAATAAATGCACGTTATGTATGTATGTATATAATATGTTATCTTACGAAGATGAGGTAAGGTAAAGATCATTTTTAAATAATCGAACTGATAACGCTAGTTCGATTTGTAAATTCATTTTATATTACGACAAATAGCATTGAATTTTTTAATGATCCCACGAGTGACTATAATAAACTTAACGTTTATCACGGTGGTGTTCGTGTGTAATGATAATCTACATGATAAACGACCAAACGATTTTATTTATACTGGTTGATAATGTTTTTCTTTTCTTTTTCTTTCTCTTTTTCTTTTTTTTCTCTTTCTTTCATTTCTTTTCTTCCTTGGAATAAATCGAACAGTCTTCTACTTCGCCGTGGTGCCAGCACCAACGCGAAAACGACAAAGAGATTAAAACGATGTTTCTATCGCACAAACGTGATACGAAGCAAAAGAGACACTAAAAACTCTTTTCTCGATAAGATAAACCACTGTACAAGGTGAACTTCTCTTTCCATAAGAAAAAAGAAAAGAAAAGGAAAGAAAAAAAAAAGAGAATAAATAAAAACAACGGATTTTAATCGCATTTTGCGAATTCCAAAAATGATAGACGCGACGTATCAATGAGACATACGTAAATCAGGTACCAGCTGAATCGAAACTTAAAATAGTGTTTTAAGTTTTGTTGTCGCTTCTTTTCTTATATCTTTTCTATTTTTTTTTCTTTTCTTTCTTTTCTGTTCTCCTCTCTTTTCTTCTTCTTCCTCTTTAATTATTCTCCACGATAAACGAATATTAATCGTAAACGCATAATACGTAAAATTAGGTACTTACATAAGTAAATACATGGATACATACATACATACATAGATAGAACTTACATACATACATACATACATACATACAAAGGTTGTCTTTTACAATAGAAAAGAGAAATTCACGTAGGTCGACTCTTATAGAAGCTTAACAAAAAAAAAAAAAAAAAAAAAAAAAAAGAAAGAAAAGAAAAGAGACGATATACGATATCAGTCAGATATAATTTTTAGGTGTTTCCTAATCGAAAAAGACACCTTTCATCGCACCTACGTATATCCAACGATGTTAGTTTTAAACGAACAAACAAACAAACCAACCAACAAACAAACAAGAAAGAAGAAGAAGAAGAAGATTCCAAAAAATCGTTTCGAATGGAGGGAGGGATTAATCCCTTCCAAGTCTCGATTGTTTACACGAGCGTGGAGAGTTCATGAGGACTGTTGGTGTTGGCAGCACTGCTAAGATCTAACGTAGCTGCTGGTAAGCCAGGACTTACGCTACCACTAGCCTCCCTCGTCAAATGAGACCTATTGAATTTATTGCTTGGACTCGGTGGTGACCTGTCACCAGGAGTCGTAGGTGGTGTTACGACGTTACGATTCGTACCGGTGACATTTAAAAGGCTGTGCGTAGATGCGAGCGGAGCATTCGTCGACGACAACAACAAGGGCGGTGACATCGGCGACGACATGTGTCGATGATGATGATGATGATGATGATGATGCTGTTGCTGCAACTGTTGCTGCTGTTGTTGTTGCTGTTGCTGATGCTGTTGCTGCTGCTGTTGTTGTTGATGATACTGCGAGCCACGATTATTACCAGCATTGTTATGGACCAAGGTTGTATTAGAATTCGTTCCCGTCAGAGAACCGATTTTTGGTGCGCATCCTCCGCTGTGATAAATACTCGGCCGTAATTGATGCTGTTGCTGGTGGTGGTGGTGCTGCTGTTGATGCAGCTGGTATTGCTGTTGTTGTAGATGCGATTGATGATGATGATGATGATGATGATTATGATTATTATTATTATTATTATTATTATTATTATTATTATTATTTTGCTGTAATTGCTGTAGTTGCTGACGTTGCAGTTGAGCCGCCGCTTCGCACTGTTCGCGAGCTAGTGCCTTCACCGCGTTCGTCTTCTCCTGAAATATTATAATAAATGTTTTTAATAAAGTATATTCGTACACTCGTACGTATGTATATTTATTTATTTAGGACACATAGATTACGGTTATCAAAAGCTGGACACAATGAAAGACGATATAATGGATCCCACCTATCGGTGGGAACTTTTAAGGCGACACGTCAAAGGCGACATTAAATTTAATTACTCGATATCCCCCATCCCCCTATTCCCACCCCCTCGTTTATACCTAAGTAGGTATGTTACCGAAAGCTATAGTAACGTAGATTGTAAAAGAAAATTATTATGAAAGAAACCTCCCGGCTGTTTTAATGGTACGGCATTAAGTGATACGAATTTACGAGCGAATTAATCGCCATAATGGACCGTAAACGGGAATGTATTGAAACGTTAAATTATCAACATAAATTTCCGGATACTCTTTTGGTGGCTCACTTTACCGTATATACGTAATGTATATATATATATATATATACATACATACATATATATATATTTTACAAGTATAGATATATCTACGTACGTATGTACGTATTATAAGTACGTTGTCATACGATCGAATATTTTCTTTTGTCAACGTTTTCCTTTTCTTTTCCCTTACGATGTTCCAAAAAAAGGAATAATAAAATAAAAAAAAAAAAAAGACAAAAAATTTCGCGGAAACTGCAACTTCCTTTTTCTTTTTTTTCTTTGTCCCTTTTTATGTAATTTCGATCTCAACAACAAAAGAAGAAAATCGTCTGTTTATCTCTTTTCACTTAAGGATTCAAGTTCAACGTTCGGCATATTATGTAAAGTCAATGGGGAATATAATATTCGATTTCGATGCCTTGTTATACCTGCATCCAACGATAGTGGGGGAAGGGGACAATCCGCGAACAGTTTTACAATAATATGTCGATTGAGTCGATGCTGGTTATGCTAATGAGTTTGCGTAGGATAGAAATCGGTATTTTTACGTATCGTACGCGTTAGTGCGAATATATACGATGTATAAAAAAAAAAAAAAAAAGAAAAAGAAATGCATTACTAGCACAGGTGATTCTTTCCTTAATTTTCTGCTATAAAATAAATGATAACAATAAAATATATTGATCTGCAAAATCGATTCGGACAACAATTTGTTCGCGTGCATTGATCGATGTATGAAAAAATATTCGAATTAAATTCTCGACAATTTCGTCTTGAAAAACACCCTGTATATACTTATACATATGTATTTACATATACCATCTCATATTATTAATTATCAAAAAAAGAAAAAGACTGAGATACGATATATCTACGTGTAAATGTGTACGAAATAAAGAAAATAAAAACAATTTTAATATATATATATACATATGTATATAAAATAAACGAAGATAATAAACGAGAAAAAATAAAGAAAATAAATGATAAAGGAAATAAAAAAAACAAAAATAAGCAAACAAGCGAACAAATAAACGATGCTTACCCTCTGCCATACGAAGACGTTATGGACCATGGCGCATCCGCAGAATACAATGCCGAGGCCGATAAAGACAGACGTTACTATAGCCGGCGTCGAGTGAAACTGTATAAACGTATACAGGATCATGCCTGTAAGGGAAATAAAGGAGTTTCAAAGATTAAAGTCCTTCCTTTTCTTTCCATTCCTTTTCTATCGTTGCTACGTCAGCGTGCCAATTAATGTGTGATATAATAATGCATGGACGCAGGAATGCTCGTATTAACGATAACGATAGGAAATATTCACGAGATAAAAAGAGAGAGAGAGAGAGAGAGAGAGAAGGAAAGAGAGAGAAAGAAGAGAAAAAAGATGTTCTCACCGGTTAAGAAGACTGGAATGCTAATGAAAAAGCCTCCGACCGCGCAGACACGGCTGATAGACGACTTTTGCAGGTACTTGTTGCTCCTGTAAAAAGTAAAAAGAAAAGAGGATGAAAATGAAAGAAAAAAAATAATGAAAAATAGTAAAATATAAAAAAGAGTATATATCACATGATATGAGAGTAAACAACGACAAAGATTTATTCAGATTCAATTATAATATAAGAATGGAAGAATATGTATGTTATATTTGTGTGTATATATATATATATATATATATATATATATATATATATATATATATATATATTTATAAATTTGTAAATAAAGTTATTTGTTTAGAGATTAATTATTTAAAAACAGAAAAATTTATAAGGCAAACCGACATATTTAATTATCACATCACTCACTTTTAATTAAAATTCTTAAAATTGAGACTTCAATTATGTATACTTCTTTTTTTATATACATTTTTCAACTCTTCTTTATTCATTGTGAATTATTTTAATCCTTTACTGAGGTTGTTAGTTCGTCCATTTCTTTTCTTTTTTTTTTTTAAATGTAAAGAATTATTTTTTTTTCTCTTTTTTTTTTTATAAGTCTCATTCATTCAAAGGGAATAGAAAATTTAATTTTGTATAAGTATCGACACGTATTTTCTCGATGCAGATACCTTTCGAATATGTATGAGTATCCATTTGAAGAGATGTAATGTGATTAGATACATATATCTTTCTCTTTCTCTCTCTGTCTCTCTCTTTCTGTCGTGTATGAAATCAAATCTCGAAAGTGGCTTTTAAGTATCGACGGAACGTCTTTCCTCGAACTTTCTCGTTGTATCGTGTATCGTCTAATGTCACGTAACGAATTACATCGTGTGATTTTATTACATAGACATATCTACAATAGATTTTATATCTATAATTACACCGTGTTAATTTTAATCTCAATTTGTTTATTAATATTATACAAATATATACAAAATTTATCTGAATAGAATCGTTCAGGATTCAACAAATTTAATTTCATTTTTATATAATTCATAAAAATATTTTTAATCGACTCAACTCAATTCAAATCAAATCAAATCAAATCAAATCAAATCAAATCAAATCAAATCAATTTGATATATGATATATAAAGTAAAGTAAAAAAAAAGATACGAAAAAATACATGTTCTTGAACAAATAAAATATAAAAACATATATCTACATTCATAGATAATGTATTCGAGTGTATTCGAAATTATCGAAGACTAATAAGTCTATCCTATATCTAATTTTGTTCTATCTAATATTTTTTCAGGCGAACGTTTTCGTTTCTAACGACGCGTTTCGTGTTCGTAAGATCCTTGTCGACAGTTAAACGCGTCAAACAGATTTATGATCACGATGGAGAACAAGAACCTAGGTAGGTGTTTATAAGAGATCCAAGCTAATATCTTATATACTATGTCGGATATATAACCGTAACCAAGTATAAAGAGGGAACGATTTCACCAAACATAATCGTCTTACGTTTCTCCATAAATTACAAGAGCCGTCAGATGATCTTAAGCATCGGTTCCTGATAATGACTATCTTGCTAAACTCTAATTCGAAAGGAGGGGGCTGCTATCGAGTTACCATCGTGACATTGAAAACCTTTCTCACGATTTTTGCCGAAACGTTTGGCGAAACGCTTTGTAAAACAGAACCTATAATTCGTATATACTTACATACCTAACTACCTAACTATCTACCTACCTACCTACTTACATACCTATACAGATTGGGAACTATAATTATTTTACTATCGTATCATTTACAAGAAGTCTTTGCAATGATATACACTGAGAATTTCTTCTTCTTCCCTTTTTTCTCTTTTGTTTCATTATACTTTACTTTGTTTCGATAATAATCCTTTTAACTTCTATTCGATATCTTTAAATTAAACGCATACATCGTCAGATTTCGACAAAAAAAAAGAAAAGAAAAAGAAAACACGAAAAGAAAAGAAAAGAAAAAAGAAAAGTGGAAGTAAAATTAACAAAAAAAAAAATAATAAAAAAAAATAAAAAAAATCATTGAATGATAAAAACGCGTTATCAAAAATGTTATTCATTCGAGGTCAATGACCTCGAAGGGTGGTAGCAATGGCATCGTGGGAAGCGCTCTTGTTCGATGAACCTCTTTTAAACGCAGCACGTATGTATGTATGTAAGTATGTATGTACGTATGTACCTAACTATGTATGTACGTATGTGTGTACGTACGTACGTATGTATGTACAGTAAAGATGCGTGAGTTTTTTGCACCAGAAAGGTGGAACCTCGCGCTCGACTTGGATGAGTGTTCTCTCTCTGCACGCGTGAGAGAACTCAAGACGAAGAGTAGCCGCGGATAGAATAAGGGTCCGTTAACGTTGATCGAGCTACATATACTCCCTTATTACTAGTGTCACGGTAGGACGATCTAACCGGATACAAAGAGAGAGAGAGAGAGAGAGAGAGATCTTTTTCTAAGATTTATTGATTTTAATGAAGCGGTATCGTTGAAAGGTATGTGTATTTGTATTCGTTTATGTGTAGACCTTGTTATATAAATATACACACAAATATGAATTATTTAATAATATATATATATATTTATATATACAATAATATATATATATAATATATTTAATATTTTAATAATAAATGTATGTATGTATGTATGTATGTACCTATGTATGTATGTATGTATGTATATATATTGCATGGAAGATTTAATTATCTTTGAATAGAATTCCTATTTCCCATATATAACATTCTCCATTTTCATCGTGGAATGTTTATGAATGAAGTAGAGAATGATTGAAAGATAGAATTAATTACACCTAAATGATCTTTGATATGCATAATAATCGGAACAATGATCGAGGCAATCTTTGCTTAATTGAGCTAAAAATTAAGGATAACAAGTGGTAGTGATAAATAATGAGATATATAAAGATATGTTAAAGTAAAATGAAATGGATTAAATTGGAAATATCGATGATTATGTAATAAAAAGAGATTTATTATTCAAACGAGATATATCTATTATAGTAGTTACTGTATTATTGAAAAAATGCCTGGAAGCGAAAGAAAGATCGATGAGTATTCGCGGAAGCCATTTTATTTGTCTTGAAAGTGGATCAACGTTGTAATCTCGATGAATTTGCGCGTTTAGAGAACAAAAATCGATAGGCCAGTGACAGAAGGAAGAAACGTTATGGGTCAACGTTAATGCTCCTAGATAACTACCCTTTCGATGTAGATATTTCTATAGATACGTATGTATGCATGAAAAAATATGTATAAAAGAAAAAAAATATATATATATATAAAACTATCAAATGATATATAAAAATGTATATATTAATAATAATAATAATAATAATAAAGCTAAATATTCTATATCTTTCTATTTGTATTATATACATAATAATAAATGCATTCTATTTGTTTTATATAGACCGAATATATATATATATATATATATATATATATATATATATATACGTACGTGTATATGTATATATATACACATACTTATAACTTTATATAATATATATATTTCATATAATTTGCAAGTATATAACTATACAGATCCATATCGTGGAGACACATACCTCTCTTTGTACGACCTAGTGCACATACACATAGATATGTACAAACACATATATATATATATCTATATACATAGCTAGAGAGAGAGGTGGAGAACGCGATGGAAACGATTATTCTCTTCGTGTACGGTCGAGGGTATGCATGCCGTTGCATTTGACTTCTCTATGGCTCGCTGCATTCGCTTCGACCCACATATAACGGTGACAAAAGGTAAAGAAAGAGAGAAAGAGAGATATAGAGAATGAGTAAGACAAAGATAGAGAAAGAGAGAGAGAGAGAAAGAGAAAGAGAAAGAGAACACCAAAGTAAAAGTGCGGATATCTCATCAAGAGGAAAGTCACGTTTCGACGGGCAGGACGTGACGTGTCCTTGAAGATATCAGTGGCAATGACGTTTCACGGGTGTCCAGAGTTCGCGAGTATATATATATGTATGTATGTATGTACGTACATACGTATATGTAGATACGTATGTATGCAAAGTGTTCTTTCACTGATGAGAGATATATCAACCTTGAAGAATCTGAGAAAGGATCTCCTTTATATCAAGGAAGAGACTCTTATGATTATTACGTAAGCAAATAAATTCATTTAAAAACGACTATATTTATTTTAATCGATTCTATCGAAACGAAAGAAATAATAATAATAATGATGATGATGATGACGATGACGATGATGATGATGATAATGATGGACTATATAATTAAAAGAAAGTCTCTATTAATTATAAAAATGAAAAAGAAAAAAAATAGAAACTAACTGTCGATTATATAAAAACAAAAAGAGGAAGAGAGAAAGATAGAATATATTGACGAAGTAAATAAATAAATGAATAAATAAACATAAAGTATAGAAAAGAAATTTAAAAAAGAAAATGGAAACGAAACAGAGAGATAAAGAAAGAGACAAACAGTCGGGATTCGTTTTGTAAAAGGGACATTGACCTCGGTCTCCGTGATGTCTACGAAGGTGGACCAAAATATTCGGCATCTCGCTCGCAATCTTATATATATATATACACATAAGATATATACATATACTCAGGCGTTTTCACGTATATACATATATGTCACAATGAAGAGAAAAAGGGTATCAAAAGATAGTGTCGACCGTATTTAGAATATCTTTCCTTGCTTTTATATTCTTATTCGGTGTCGACGACCGACCGATCGACCGACCGACCGACGGATTCATAAATGGCAATGCGGAAAAACCGCGCTAAGCTCGCGGAACGGCTGGTTTCATTGCCGCGAGAGAAGTGTTCGTAACTTACAAGAGGGGAAAAGAGAAAGAAAAGAAAAGAAAGAGACGGTCAGAGAGAGAGAGAGAGAGAGAGAGAGAGAGAGAGAGAGAGAGAGAGAGAGAGAGAGAGAGAGAGAGAGAGAGAGAGAGAATAAAAAAGAGAGAGAGAGAGAAAGAAGTTGAAGAAGAGAAGAAAGACGATATTAAAGCGAGAACCGTAGTCATTCTAGTTGGCGAATGGTTCCACGTGGGGACGAGCCTCTTTCAGGATATATTGATGATTATTATACATACATAAGCGTGTATGTAAGTACACGTAAATACCTAGGTATTATAAATATACTGGATGAATCAAATCAAACGTAACGAATTATTTTTAATCATTTAAAACGCAATAGAAGATTGCGTATCATCGTAAAATTATCGACACGTTGCGATTGATCTACGATTTATTAATTATGAATGAATACAAAAAGATATATATATATATATATATATATATATATATATATATAAATTTGATGAGTGTCACGCGATTGATATAACACATGTAAAATATTAATTCTTAATTTTCTAACAAATCGTACGTTCAAAACTTATAACATCGTCACATAGATATTCTGTCTAATTAATAAATATAAGCATGTAAGTATGAATGAAATATATATATACGTATGTTAACATCAAATATTAATTAAAAAACAAAACTCGAAAGTAACTTTGGTAATTTTCATTTTCTCGTAGAATAATACATATGTATATAAATTTCAAACAGTTTATATTTGAATCACCCTGTATAAATGCGTAGATATGCGTGAGGTATACACACATATATACACACAAACACACACACGTGTACGATGTGTAACCACGTAGATACGTGCCGTTAGAGAAAGATGCATGTAATATGTTGCGAAACGGTTAGCCGCACAATGTCGGGGAACTCGAAGAAGAGCTAGGACATGATGACGAGCCCTTTTCCCTCTTTCCTCTTTCCTCTTTCCTCTTTCCTCTTTCTTCTTCTTCTTCCTCTTCCTCTTCCTCCTTCTCCTCCTCTTCTTCTTCTTCTCCTTCCTTCTTCTCCCCTTCTTCTTTTTTTTCTTTTTTTTTTCCTACACTACTACTACTACTAATACCACCATTACCTCTACTAACATCACTATTACGTACTCCTACTACACTACTACTACTACTACTACTCCTACTACTATTACTAGTACTACTACTATTACTATCTGTTAATGTATTTCATAGCAGAGCGAGAACGTAACCGAAGCGAAGCCGTGTTTATGCCATTGCACTTCCGGTTGGAAGCCAGAGATCGAACGGCCATGTTCTCTATTTTTTTTATTATTTTTTTTTTTATACAAACATCGATTTTATTTAGATACCGGAAGTAAACAAACAAAAACTGATCCATGTGCTTTTGATTTCATATAGTTAGTTTGAATTTCAATCGATAATCCGATCATAAGATCGATCGAACGCTCATCCATTTTTATCTACTCTTAATTTATTGTTGCGAATAAATTGTTACTAGAATTTTATATATATTTTTCTTTTTAGAGATCCGGTCTTATATGAAACTTAATTATGATCTCCTATTATTAAGATTGTCTCTCTCTCTCTCTCTCTCTCTCTCTCTCTCTCTATATATATATATATATATATATATATATATATTTCGTTATCTCTCTTTTTCTTTCTCTTTCATTCATAATTCAGTGTTAGAAAGTTTGTCTTTCATCGTTATCGTGCATTATAATTTTCTATAATTTTCTCTCGAGATCGAACTTAAGTATATTATAATTTAATTATGATCTCCTGCTCATTTGTTATCGTCAAGACACTTTTCTCTCTTTCTCGGTCTTCTTAGTTTAATGGTAGAAAGATTATTCTTCATTACTATAATATCTTACAGTTTTCTATCATTTTCTATTTAGAAATCGATCTTATATAAAACATAATTATGATCTCCTATTCATTTGTTATCATCAAGAACTCTGTTCTCTCTCTCTCTCTTTTTCTATCTATCTCTCTCCTTCTCTTAGTTTAATATTAGAAATATTATTCTTTATCGCTATCGTATATTTTAATTTTCTATAATTTTTTATTGAGATAAATTTCATATATATATACATATATGCATATGCATATGTATATTATTTATTAATTATGATCTCCTATTCATTATTTATTATCAGAACCATTTATCCATACTCTCTCGATAGTGTATAATTGAAACGACATCGCGAACATCGCGTTTTAAAGACGAACATTGAAGATTTTCGTATGGAAGAAATTCCAGTCTTCTTCCTTCGTGTCAGCCTGGTTACTTGTTGAAATGCATATAATACGGCGAAGAAGAAGTCGAATTAAAAGGACCGTTCCACAAATAACATCGCGAGGAACGTAAATAAAAGGACTACGAGTCGAGTTTCTAGAAACGCAATAGAAGAGAAACCCATCTATAAATAGGAAATTAAATTAACTCATCGTTTTCTCAGTCTGTTGAAGATTTATATACGCGTGAGAAGTACGGTTGACTCACAAAAAAAAAACAGAAAAAAAAATATATATATATAAAACTTCTCGATAATATTATCATAAATAACAGACGAAAGAAAAATATTTTCAATGACGATAATAAAGAAAACGCAATGCGCGTGTAATAAATAAGAAAATAAAATAATCATGATGTATCCATATATAAATAATCAAATGTACACAAGTACGTGCGTCTGTCGTATAATAAAATGTATATAAAAACTAGGCCAAAAAGAAATTATTTTAATATCTCAAAACGGATGAAAAAAAAGGAGCATTACTTGCTGAAATTATAGCAACAACAACAACAACAACAACGATTAAAATTATAAGAACAATGTCGATTTAAGTATCGATATCGAAAGATCGATCGAATTTCGTTGGAATTGATTAAAAAAAAAAAAAGAGCTAATGAAAATAAAAACGAACGAACGAACATATTTAAAAATGAACGAACGAGAGGAAAATCGAAAAGTAAATGACATGTGAGTTACGTGTGGTAACTTAAAGTAAAGTAAGGTAAAATGCGAAGTCTCGAATAAGCGATCATCTTAGGAGATGATATATAAAACCGGGCTATGGTAAAAACACGGAACGACGTTTCCAACGATGTGGATCGGTGAGCGTTAACTTCTCACCAGGTACGGGATGATGGATCGTACGCGTTGATCGTACGATGCTCTCTACACGATGATGGATCGTACGTACCTACCTACGTACATACAAACGACATACCTATATACATACGATTCCTAAATACGTGTACGTCAACCCTTTTACGAATTCTCGCTCTCGATGACCGGCTATAATCGAGAATTAACGTAAGAACGAACGAACGAATCAAAAAAAATGAAGGAAAGAAAAGAAAAACGAGAAAACGAGGAAAAAAAAGAATGAAAAACAAACCAACGAAAGGAAGAAAGAAAGAAAGAAAGAAAACAAAATAAAAGAGAGATAGCAAAGATCGTACCTGTTTTACCTCTTTCAAAATGATCGTTCTCTCTTCCTCGAAAAAAAATTAAAAAAAAAAATAAAAAAGAGGGAAGTTCGAGTCGAGTGTCTGTTCTATGTAACGAAAAGGGTGCACCCTGATGTTTCTTAAAGAAAAAGAAAAAAAAAAGGGAAAGAAACAAAAAGAAAAAATTCAGAAAAAAGGGGAGAAAGGGGAGAAAGGTTCGATGGAATAAAAATGGGAAGGTGCGGGTACTAGGGTAAGGTGAGGATTGGAGGGAGGATTATCGGGAGGGAGAGGGAAGGAAGGAAGAGGGATAACCGTTACGACTTCTCGACTCGCACCTGTTCTCGTACCCTCTCTTTTTCTGGGCTCATCCTACGATCCATTGTACATTTTAGTTAGGGCTTACCTAAGGAACCCAAAAACGAGAGAACGAATACAACGTCATGTTATGGGTTAACTTAAATAACAGTTTAAATCTCGGCAAATTCTTTCGTAACAATTGGATACATATGTATGTATGTATGTATACGATTAATTATCGAATAATCATCGAAAGAATTTGATCACGATTTCGATCGTGGATTTTCATTCGACTGATCCAATTAATTTCTATTATTTCTTAACTTGATCTTGTTGTAGATATTTTATTAAATTTAATATTGGAGAGAAAAAGAGAGAGAGAGAGAGAGAGAGAGACTTTTCCTCGAGGACTTTTTTGAAAAAAAAAAGAAGAAGAGAGAAAAGAAGGAACTAACGAATGGACAAAAAACAGAAAAAGAACGAAAAACAAGAAAAAAGAAATTCGAAGAAAAATCTCGCGAGCGAGTAGTCGACAATAAAAACACGATGGCCTCTCTCTCTCTCTCTCTCGTCGAGGAGAAAATTCTCAAGCCTCGTCCGTTGATGGGGCTCGTCGAGAAGAGCCAGCAAATTCGTTCCTTATCCTCGAAACGTGCCCCTCGAAAAAAAGAGAGAGAGAGAAAGAGAGAAAAAGAGAGAAAAAGAGAGAGAGAGAGAGAGAGCCGACTCTCGGACGCCGAGAGATTCGAACCCGTGGAATGCGAAGTAGCACTTGAGAAGAGACGAATATAACGCGTGTATAACACCAACGCTCGATACCCCATGGTAACCGAAACATAAACCAGACGTGAGCATCGCGTTAGACCACAAAACGTACAGGAGAGGGGGTGAGCCTATAGCCGAAGCTAAGTTTGAGAGGTGGGGTAGGTAAGGAAGAGGAAAGGGAGGTTTGAGTTTGGGTTTGGGTTTGGGTTTGAGTTGGTACCAGAGGGATACGCGATACTTTCACTCGGTGGCAAGATAATAGTATTTTGTCTTATTACGAAAATGAAAATCAAATACGAAAGAGAATAAATAAGATTTAGTAAATAATTTAGTATAGATTGTAATGTAAAAGTCGTTCGTTCCTATTTAATACAATTTTGTAATTTTGTAATGCAAAGACAAGAAATTTCATTCATTGATAAAATCGATATATTCATTTTTAGCAACGTTCGTCGCTTTTGATAAATAAATAGAATTAATAGATAGCAGAACTAACTGAAAGAAGAGATATTAATCGATAAAGTCTGTAGAAAATTCAGTCTGTTCAATTTATAGTGGGATTACGAATGATCGCTTGGTCGAAAGAGGGAGATGGAGGGAAGGGAGAGGGGTGGGAAGGGATTAAATTCGATAACTCGTTTTTAACATGGGCCCATCGTAAATGAAAATATTTCATTGAAAACGAAAGAAAGAGAGAGAGAGAGAAGGAGAGAAGGAAAAAGTCGTGAGACGCTTAAGACGATTCGTTTCGATCGTTTTACATCGAATCCTACGTTTTATCGTTGGAAATGGGTATTTAACTAAAATGTAGAGAGGGGGTAGAAAAAAAGAGGGAGAGAGAGAGAGAGAGAGAAGGGAGGAAAGGAATCTTTTGGTCGTTCGCCGATCGGTGCGTTGTAATTACATCGGCCGACACGAATTTTGCAACGGGAGTTCGGCTAATTTGTCTTTCGTACGTAGCCATATATTATTTTGCAGACGATTTCGACATTCTATCAAAGAGTACCTTCGATCTTTTGCGAGCACACAAATCATAATAATCGATAGAGTTGATGAATTTCAATCGAGAATATAAAAAGAAATACAATAATATTTCTTTTAAATTTCTTTTTTAACCATTCTAATCTCGAATCTGAACGAGAAGAGAACGTACTATTTCCCAAACGTTTCTAACATCCGAATAGTTTTAATAATCGAAACGAAATTTTCTTTTGCAAGAGCATTTTTACAAGAAATTTTGTCTAAACAAATTCTAAGAAGATCTAACCGAACGCACGATCATACGAAAAAAAAAAAAAAAAAGAAAAAACTCTCATTAAACACGTAAGGTCGTTTAATCGCAAATATTTCCTTTTTCCTTCTCGATAAAAATACCGAACGCATTGTTAACGATCTCTGTCGAAAAACTTGTACCAAACGATAGAAAAAAAAAAAGAAAAAAAAAAAGAAAGAAAGAGAAAGAGAGATTCGTCACCGTGGTTTCCGTAGGATGAAGTAAAGTAAAGAAGTTAGAGTGGTGGTCCGAGAGATTTGTAAGTATGAAAGCGCAAAGATCCGTTATCGCGAGCCACTTAGGTAATGAGCTAGTAGCACTTAGTAGTAGGTAGTAGGACAGAAGAAGAAGAAGAAGAAGAAAAAAGAAGAAAAAAGAAAAAGAAAAAGAAGAAGAAGAAGAAAAAGGAAAAAGTCTTTCAGAGTAGACTCAGTACGATCGTTAAATCCTTTACATTGGTGTTGTTGGCATTCGTACCCTTGGACGATGACAACAACATCGTCGTCGTTGTTGTCGTCATAGTCATAGTCGTCGTCGTCGTCGTCGTCGTCGTCGTCGTCGTCGTCATCATCGTAGTCATAGTCGACTGTTGGCGATGACAACGAGTAAGGCCGCACCCCAGGGTGTCTCTGAAGAGTCTACCAACGACAATGGGCCGGGAGAAGGGCCGGGAGAAGGGCCTGGGATTCACCATTAGCGTGTCGCTTTTCGGAGCACGTCCGAAGGCGTACAGAATGGAGGTCTTCGCTCGTAACAATGCCATATACTTGCCGACGTTGCTGACTAAAGCGGTGCTTTCAAAAGCTTTTTTCTTTTCTTTCTTTCGTTCTTTCTTTTTCTCTGTTTTTTTCATCTTTTTTTTCGTCAGGTTGTACATTCTTCGTAAGGATGAACGAGAACGAGCGCAGGTAGAAAAAAAAGTGAGAGAAAGAGAGAGAGAGAGAGAAAGCAACGATCGTGATAAGGTTCAAAAATAAAAACGAGTTCGATCGATCGTCCACTTATCGTTGAACCACCAAAGATGGGAAATTTCAACGAATTTCAACGACCGAGATAAAGAGAGATAAAAAGAGAAAGAGAAAGAGAGAGAGAGAGAGAGAGAGAGTTAGAACAAGTATCGACCGTGATAAGGACGTTCAAAAATAAAAATGCACTTATCCTTAATGCCATCAAAGATGAAAACTTTCAACGAATTTCGATCGATCGGTATCGTTGTTGTTGTTCATGTTGTTGATTCTTTTTTCTTCTTTTTTTTTTTTTTTTAATACGAGTTCTAATACGTGTTCTAATACGTCTCTCTATAAAGAGATCGACTTTCATCTTACCGCAACCAAAAAAAAAAAAAAAAGAAAAATAAAAAGAAGAGACAACAGGTACCATGGGAGACGCGACGATAGAATTTCAATCGCATGGGACCTTCGACTACTACTACTACTACTACTACTATTACTACTACTATTTCTTGAAAAGAGAGAAAGAGAGAAGGAGAGAGAGAGAGAGAGAGAGAGAGAGAGAGAGAGAGAGAAAACTTCGGAAAATTCTCTCTCAGGTTTCTGTGCCTCGAGGCCTCCGAACAAACACGTGGAATTTCAAAAACGATTTTTACAGACATTCCTTCCAGGGGACCTTGTTTTCTTTTCTTTTTTTTCATTTTTTTTTTTCTGTTCTTCC
The DNA here is from genome assembly GCF_905475345.1 of Vespula vulgaris. Taxonomy (NCBI): domain Eukaryota; kingdom Metazoa; phylum Arthropoda; class Insecta; order Hymenoptera; family Vespidae; genus Vespula; species Vespula vulgaris. Next base: position 2,945,195 of record NC_066607.1, read on the forward strand.
CCTTCTAAATCTCCTTAGATACTCTAGAAATGGAAGTGGTTGTAAATAATAGGGCCAGGGCCATTGATATCGCACGATAACGATGCGAGGGAGGACATAAAAAATTAAAAACAAAAAGAAAAAAAGACATGAAAGTACAACAACCGGGATCATCGGTTATCTCTTCTTTGATAAGATAAGTTTAAATAACGTTAGTTAAACATTACGCTTTTCCTGTTACGATGTTTATAAGAGATTTATTTTATGTAAAGAAAGGGATCGATGAAATCACGATTTATAATTACCAATATCGATCAATTTCTAAACGTTCTAATTAACAATTATCACGATCTCGTTTTCTATACTTATATATATATATATATACGTACGTACATATAGAGTGTATCAGAAATAGATGATCAAATTTTAAGAACATATTTTATTTTTTGTAGGAGGATGAAAAAAAAAAGATCATATAAACACGAGTTCGCGAACGTTTCCTCTTCCAAGTTACATAAACATTTTTTTTCCTTCATTTACATCAGACATTTTTTATTTACATCGAACAATCCATGCAAGGTCGAAACGAGGTAATGCGCAGTATGCCAAAGGAAATCATTATGAGCAGTTATTTATTTATTTTTTTTTTTTTATGAAATTTCGTAACAAATCAAATTACTTTTAAAGTCTTTGTTATAAATAAAAAAAATATATATGACTTGAAAAGAAAACATTTCCAGATTGATGCTTATGTAAGATCTTTTTTTCATGCTTCCAATCAGTAGAATCTATTTTTTTGAACATTCGAATATAAATTATTTATATATATCAATAATTGCATATATAAATGAATAAATCAGTGATACATATATATGTATATATATATATATATATATATATATATATATATATGTATATATGTATATAAAAACAAATCTATCTTTACGTTTCTCGTAAAAATAAGAAGACTTCTTTAGCGAATCGAGAGTTTCTAGTCTATCTACCGGCTGTTACGAAATAAAGAAGAGAGGTCACGCTCGACGAACTTCTCGATCGCGTATCTCCTAACGTGTAGAGGTATCTTCTATTTTTTCATATCGTGCTTTCGTTTTTTCTTTTTTCTTCCTTCTTCTTCTCCATCTTTTTTTTCTCCTTTTTCATTTCATTTCATTTCATCCGCGTTGCATCGCTAAAAAGGTTGCCGCTTCGCACCTGTGCGTTTTGCCGCCTATCACGATTGTATTCCTTTAAGAATACCTATGTAAGTGTATGTATGTACGTATATATCTGTATATATGTATGTATATATATATATATATATATATATATATATATATATAAATATATATGTATGTAAGAGGTACACAGGACGTGAATTTTTACGTTCCGCATTCACTCTCGACTCTCCGTGAGAAGAAACACTATACAGAAGAGATACAACCGATGATGTATCGCGAAACTCATTGATCTCGTGCTGGATACGAGACACCTACTTTCGAGCATATACGTGTGTGTGTGTGTATGTATATATGTACATACGTAAGTATACGTATAATATGTATGTACGCATGGATGGCTGAGAACTTATTCCAAAGGAATAATCTTGATCGTTGGTTGTGTACGCGAGGAGCGTTGAAAAAAAAAAGAAAAAAAAAAGAACAGAAAAAAGGAGAAAAAGAAAAAAAAAAGTGTGTCGAGGATTTGGCGTTGCGTACGCGTGACATACCAACGACGTTGTTTTCTTGTCTTTCACTAACTTCTATTACTTTATTCGAACGGAGAAGAAGAAGAAAAAGAAAGAGCAATAATTGTTGTCCGTTTATAGATATATCTCTCTATGTGTGTCAAGAGAAAAATAAAAAGATGAAGCAAAAAAAAAAAAAAGAACTGGGATTTAATAATCGTTAGAAGAATTTTGCTAAAACGTGTGTGTGTGTGTGTGTGTGTTTTTTTTCTAAATAGACCGCCATTTATTGAGGTCGATAATTCTAATTCTTTACTTATATTTTTTGTTTCTTAAATAACTCGCTCGATATTTATAATAGAGTATCAAGTACGTAATAAAAATGGCGCGACTCTGACATAATTATTAATACCGAAGGAAATATTATTACGAATGATTGTTAAAAAAAAAATCAAAAAAAAAAAATCAAATAAATAAATCGGATAAATAAAAAAGAAAAAGAAGAAGGTCTGAGTAGAAACGATATCGATAACGACAAAACGGCAATGCTCGGAAAGCTTTCACAAGGGTCACGAGGTACGTTATTGCACGGTCGATCTTTCGAAATGGGACGGCTTTTCTTATTTCGTTAATTAATTACGGATCCTCCGTTGTAACGGCGGCCAGCCGGCCGTCGGCACTCTCGAAAGTAATCGAACTGGATTCCAGGGCGTCAAACTCGCACGATAAGCGGTTCCCTTCGCTCGGCTCATCGTTCATCGGTTAACGGCCTCGCAAAGTAGGAATTGTACATATAATATATATATGTGTGTGTATGTACGTATACATAGAAGACACGTACTTATTTATACGTATTATACGTATACAGCGCGATCGCGAAAAGAAAAACGAAAGGCAAGGAAAACCAAAAACGAAAAAATAAAAAAGAATGAAAAGAATGAAAGAAAAATGTATTTACCGATGTCCCTGATACGACGTCTTGACGAGTTTAACAGCAAAGAGGAACTGTATCGCGCAGACCAGTAGGCAGCACAGGTTCAAGGACAGAGCGAGGGCGCATAAAGCCAAGGTCACCTCGTAGACGATCGTGTACTCCTCCGGGCTGATTAGGCTACTCGGCGTGACCGTCAATGGTGAAATCTTCAATAGGAAGATCAGGGAAAGTAGAGCGAGCAACAGAGATACCAAACACAGTAGTCCAAGACTCGTTAACATCTCCTTTACGCCTGCCTCGTGGCATCTATGATTCCTCGACAATGAGGAGGACCAGGAGGCGTTGAGAGGTATGACGGTTGGTCCAGCGTGTCCGATTTGTTGGACGGCCTGTAATGCCGACTGATGAAGAGCAGGTGCTGGAGAAGGTGTCGTTTGGCTAGGCAATCTAGATAATCTGGATATATCGAAGCCACCGTTCGCCTTCGGTCTATCCTGATGAATCGGCAGTTGAACACCGACGATCGTCTGACCAGGCACGCTCGACAGATTGTTATTATTATTGTTATTGTTATTCTGTCCGTTGACATTGTTACTAGCACCAACGACCGGACTGACACTGTTAACCGAATGCTTCGACGTCGACAGGGTCGAGAGATTAAGGGCGTGAGAGTGATTGAGCCGTTGGGAGAGATTGTTAACGCTCAACTGCGAATGATTCAAGGGATGACGATGAGCCGAGGAAGGTGTCGTGGCTGCTTGATGAACGTTCGACGATCCCGTCGTTTGTCTTTGCGACGTTTGATGAACCAATGATTCGTAAACGTCGATACCGTTCGTCCGAGCAGAGGTCGATGACGTTCCACGTGCGATCGTACCACAACTACCGTTGCCACCGTAATGTTGCTGTTGTTGCGGTTGTTGTTGTTGCTGCTGCTGCTGCTGTTGTTGTTGTTGTTGTTGTTGTTGCGGTTGCTCCTGTTGATTGTGCTGATGGTGATGATGGTGGCCGGCGTGCAACGAGCCAGAGCTCGTCTGATAGTCATTGTGGTGATGCCTGGAGCCCGCTGACGACGGTTGCCCCGTCAGGATATGCTTCAGCATTACTCGACGCTGATTTCACGGGCGGAAGGCTGTCCTCTCGTTTAACACCTTACATAGTGTCCTGTCTTTCGATTCAAATTATTCTGCTTGTCACTCTCTCTCTCTCTCTCTCTCTCTTTCTCTCTGACTCTCTCTCTCTTTCTCTGTCTCTTTCTTTCTCGTTCGTTCTCGATCTCTCAAGGTCGTCTCTACGTACCCGGGCTCAACGAGTTGCTACACAGAAGGTCCACCATGGCGACGACGTGGATTCGCAATGGTAACCCTTAAATGTTGGGCCACTTTCTTTCAGGAGAGGGACTACCGCTTGAGGAACGCCGATCTGATAGGAGAAGGAGGAGGAGGAGGAGGAACCAGCGATGTGGATGATGAGCTCCGAACGACATCGGCATCGTACAACGAAGTATAACGCGAAGTTCACCCGCCAACCTTCGCCAACCCAAGCTCCCACGCGAACTCCTTAAGGTGGCTGCAATGTGGGTCCACTTCCGTCTCCCCTTTCTACTACTCTCTCAGCCGGCATAGCTTCCGAGATCGTGTCGGCCCTCCTGGAACAGGTCGTAGAAAATAATTAATGGACCGTTCGAACACAAGAGAAAGAGAGAGAGAGAGAGAGAGAGAGAGAGAGAAGGAAATAGATAGATTAACTTAAGACTCCAAGAATGAAGAAGGATATTAATAAATAATTGGATTTTCTATCCTTCATCTTCTCTCTCTTTCTCTTTTTATTTTTCATCCGTTTCCATCCATCCAACGATCAGTAAACGTCAAAGAAAAGATTTGATAATTTTTCTTTAAGCAACAGTAACCATTTATTTGATCAGTCTTTTTGTTAGTCAATGATAAGTATTTTGTAAAGAGAAGAAGAAAAGAAAAGGAAAGAAGTAGAAATGGTCGAGCGTGTAGAAATATTTCGATGAACAAAATTTAATTAACATATTGATATCGTTCGATACTAAATTATAAATGAAGAAATTCGTATAAAACGAATAGGAACAATTCGAACCTATTTCTATTTCTACAAACTATACCTTAGAATATCAAATGAAACAATAATAAATGAACAATGTCGGCGAAACGATCGATAAATACTATCCTCTTTCTTTTCTATCTTTTCTTTTGGAGGAAAAAGAAAAAAATTTAGAAAAAGGGATTGGAGGTGTGTAACGAACCGACGTCGTTTAATTAAATATTAAATCGCTTGATCGACGCTAAATTGGTCATAAATTCGCGATATATTAAAGGCGATGAAATAGAAGAAGAAAAAGAAGAAGAAGATGACGAAGAAGAAGAAGAAGAAGAAGAAGATGACGACGGAGAAGAAGAAAAAGAACGACGAAGAAGAAGAAGAAGAAGAAGAAGGAGAGGAAGATGATGAAGAAGATGATGAAGAAGATGAAAAAGAGGAGCAGGAGAAAGAGGAGGAGGAGAAGAAAGATAGGAGTCGAGAGAAATAAAGGGAATATTAGCGTCTTTTCACCATTAACGACTCAACAGAAGAGATACGTTCTTCGGTCACCTTCGTTCTCGCACGTATTATCGCTTTCTAGCTAACGGCTTGACTCTTCTCTCTCTCTTTCTCTTTCTCTCTCTCTCTCTCCTTTTCTCTCTCTTTCTTTTTGTTGAAGTTGTTGCTGTTACTGCAGTTGCTGCCGTTCTTCACCGCACATTTGCCTCCTACGGCGAACGTATACGTATGGGAGGCCTCGCGCGGGTCACGCGAGCTTCTACACCTACACGTTAACTTCTCTATCTATATATATATATATATACACATATATATACACGTATGTATGTATTTATATAAATGTACGCACATGTGAGTGGGTGGGTGAATGGATATGCGTTTATAAAAAATATATAAATATATATGTATGTATGTATGTATGTATGTATGTATGTAAAAAATAGAAAAAAAAGAAACGATCGAATTCAATAAAACGAGGACACAAATTGGAATGATATCTACGCGAGAAAAATATAGAAAAACATTTTCATACGTCTATATAATTTTGTAAGTATGTATATTGTTTAAAAAAAGAAGAGAGAAAAGAAGAAACAAAAATGGCGCGCGATCGATGATCGATTTTCTTTACGAGTGAAGGCTATCTCATCGTTCAAGAAGTCGATACCATCCACTAACTTCGCGAAGAACGTACGTTCTTTCTATTCATAGCGCACACGGTAAATACCCCGAATCTATGTATGTAGGTGAAGCTTCGCGATCGATTAGAGAAACTCGCTTGGACGTATTTGCGCGTTATATTCTTTTTCTTTCTTTCTTTTTTTCTTTTCTTTTTTTTTTCTTTTTTTTTTATTTGCCTATAATTTCTCTTTCCTAGGAAAACTAGAACATTTATTCTTTTTTTTTTCAACAGTCGACGATACATCGGTCGATTTGTTTTTAATTTTAAAGAGATGGAATAAATGAAAAAAAAAAAAAAAAGAAAAAAAAGTTGTAAGAAAGAAAGAAAAAGATCGCAGCTAAATATTATCACTTGATAGATACATCGAAAAATATAATAATTAATTAATTAAAACAAAACAACTTTTAAGGAATTAATCTTGTTGAAATAAATCGAAAAAATAATATACATATATACATATACACATACATCAAGCACACGTGCGCGCATTAGAGTAAGTAAACTTAGATATCAGACTTAAAATATTAGACGAAAAAAAGAAAAGAAAAAAAAACAAAGAGAAAGGATAAAGAAAAAGAACAAAAAATCGGAAGAAAATAATTCTGTTAAAACGAATTAGAATACACACACATACACGCACACGCACACATAAATACGCACATATTTATTCGAGAAACGAGCTCGTGTATCTCAACTCCGGAAATTCGATCTTAAGTTTCGCGAAATCATTCTTTCCTGTATCCTGCCGAGGGATCAAGATGTGCGATCACTCGAGTCGAGCAGGATCGGTTATCAAGACGACGAAGACGAAGAAGACGAAGACGAAGACCAAGAAGACGAAGACGAAGACGAAGAAGACGAAGACGAAGACGAAGATGACGATGAGAAGCACGAGGAGAGTGAGGCTGTTGTCAATAGCCAGACTTGACTCATAGAAACGGGTTCCGCTCGCATTCCGGACGTCCAGCCTGCTGGTCACGGTGAGCACGTCCAAGCCCTCAACCAACACGCACATACACACAACTTAAAGATAGATAGAGAGAGAGAGAGAGAGAGAGAGAGAGAGAAAGAAAGAGAGAGATGTATGTATGTATGTATGTATGTACATATATAAATATATACACAAGTGTATACGATCCCAATGAAAGAAGATAGCAAGAGTAGAACGCGCGGACGCAAACGGTACAGTGGAAAAGCGCGTAGTAAGCGGCTCGAATCAAGTCCAAAGACTTTCGTAATAAAACGGTGCCCTCATCCGCTATTTCGAAGACCAAAAATAGTAATGCTACTACGTCTTTAGGAAAAGATTAGGTATATTTTTTTTTTTTTTTTTATATATATATGTATATTCTTAAATCATCTTTCGTAAGACTTTAGACGCCTTACGCTTCTCGAGTAATAATACGTTCGTTACGTCATATAAATTAGTATTATGATTAATGAATGTGGATATATCCTCATATACGATGATTGATTTTATGTGTTTTGTGTATATCTGTGTGCGTGTGCGTGTATGTGTGTCGATTAATTTCTAATTAAGTAACTATATATATATATATGTTGTTTATCATATCAAATTATACGATTATATTTATTATATTGATCGTAATAATTTCTTTTATGTTTATTGTTAAGATATCATTTTTTTCAATTTGCATTTAAATCCGATATTTCAATTTACATTTAAATCCAAGAAACAAATAACTCTCGATTTTAATATACCTATTTATTTATCTTATTCATCTATCTATCTATCTACCTACTTATTTAATAATAAGAAATATAAAAAATTAAATTAAACTCCGACTCCCACGGATTTTTTGATACGTATTTTATTAGAAAACGGGTTTTGTGCCAGTCAACAAACCGTTATTAGACACGTTGGATGTCTCATAACGATTCAAGATCTATTACACGTGTAATAATCGCTTAAGTATTAATCGTACCGTAATCTTCTAGTTTCAATGACACCGTCAACGTTGCGGTTTATTCACAGGGATCGTTGCTCTCTTTTTTTTTTTCTTATCGAGTTAAAAATTGCACGGAAAGGTAATTTTGTTTGAATGAGGTGTTTTGAACCGTATAAATGTACGTACATATATGTACACGCACACGTGTGTGCACATATATGTGTATATGGAACGAGTGCGTGACACTAATTATCATTCAGTGATGAACATCTCTCTATCTCTTTCTCTCTCTCTCTCTCTGTTTCTCTCTGAATCAACGTAGCGGAACGACTTTTGTTATTTTCGATCGTGATACGCGAATCGGTCCTCTCTTTTTATGGGAAAGGGAATGTTCACTTTACACGACCCACATATTCAACGAACTATCATTATACACAGTAACGTACTAAAGGTTATTAACTGAAAGCGAAAAACTCGTCTCTTGTGAGAACGAAACGAAATGGTTTATAATTTATTCTTTAAATGCCAGAGAAGAAAAAAAAAAGAGAAACAATTATATACACGGTGTCGTGGAATAAGTGGGAAATATTTTAAGGGATGACTTCAGCACGTCGAAACAATAAAAAATATGATTCATATGTCCGATATAACATGTGTATATGCTCTCGAAATATTTTACTAATATCTACGAATATAGTTTGAAGATTTAAAAAAGTCATCAGCAAATTTTAGGAAAATTGTAAGGCATGGAAAATTTGGAAATGAAGATTCGATAGAAAATTTCATAGAAAAAACAGCAAGAAAAAAATTTATTACGAACACATGAGAACGATTTTCCTTTCGTTTCTTTCTCTCTTTTCTTTTTCTTTTTTTTTTTCGTTATCTTTTATCTCTCTCCGACGATTGATAAGAAATGGAATAGCAAGCAAATCCCATGTTTTTCTACACGCGACACTCCGTTAAAATTATTACGAGCTTATGCGCCATGCAAGGTTTCCTCGTTTCGACGTCGAGCGAAGTCCTACACACTCGTTGTTCTTATCCAATTTCAGAAACTTTCCTATACCCTGCCTATATCCTGCCTTTTTTCTTTTCTCTTGTTTCTTTTCTTTTTTTTTTACGAAGACTTCGAATAAGAACATTAAAAATAAACGAGCACGTTTCAACCAAGTAAGTAATCGAGATAATAAATTAGTCTTGTTTGTAAGATTAATAATAAAATCGCAGTTTGCGATTTAAAAAGAAAAGATATTATCACAATTCGTTAATAATTATAATAATAATATATATAATGCATGTAATTAGTATTATTATTATTATTATATAATGTTTGTATAAATAATAATTAAATTAATATAACACTTCACAAACATTTTTTATCACGAATTGATATATATATATATATATATATATATTTATACATTTATTTTTTATTTGAAAAATGCAATCATATAGAATTTTAAATCGATTTCTTTACTATCGATGATCGAGTTAAAGAAGAGAGAAGGCTTCCCCTTTTTCCACAAGCCATACGATCCGTAAAAATAGCATAACAGTGGTATGCGGGCCGCGAAAGGAAAAAGAAGCCATTTAATGTAACAGCTTTCAACGAAATCGAATTAGTACAATGAGAAGAAGCTAACAAACGAGATAACAAGTAGATATATGAATTGCAAATATTTTTAAAAATAAAAATTATCAGTATATATTTTGATGATTATAAATAATTAAATGTTAGGATTAATATATCATTTATATTACCTACTGATATTTTATTATAAATAACTCAATTTTTTTCAATATTTTTATTAATTAACGTAATAATGTAATTTTATAAAATAGAAATAAAAATAAAAAGATATATATATATATCTTAATAGAAATATAAATAATTAAGTGTCAGAGTTGTCTTCACTTCTATTATAAGTACCTATACTTTATTATAAACACCGATCAAATATTTAAAAATATTTACACGACGAATAACAGACCCCGATGTAAATTTTTATCAAGAGAATCGTCTATCGGCGAGTTAAAACTAGGCTATCAAGAATACTATAACAGTAAATATAATAGTTCGAACGTTAAACCACTATTCAGTAGCAGCTGTGTCCTCGAAATAATCGAAAGAGTTTTCTATTTATAGTCAGATAGGTGTGCGTGTGTGTATATGTATGTTCTCTTTGCTAATAGGCGATAAAAAAGAAAAAAAGAAAAGAAAAAGAAAATTCAAAGCAAACTCGCGTACTCCTTCTTATCATTATTACTATTATTATTCTTTTTCTTTTTTTCTCTTTCTTTATTTTCTTTTTCTTTCTTTCTATCTAACTATCTATTTATCTTATACATGGAAAAGGAAAGTTTAAAGGAACGAGTTGAAAGTAAAAGTTTCTCGAAGGAAATGGGAAAATGGATGGAAAGGCAGGTAAAAGGGGTAAAAGGGATAGAAGGGTGAAGGGTAATTAAATTTGGATAAAAAGGATAATGAGTTTGCAAAAACTAAGGGAGGAAGATTCTTGGATAAAGGTTTTGTAAATTCGCCCTTAGCAAATCGTGTTTTTCCGACGAAATTGTTTCCTCCAACTTTGTCTTCTTTTTTTTTGTAATAAGAAATATAATCAAACATGACGATTACGATATATTATTTACAGCTGCTTTAAAAATATTCCTTCTTTTTTATCTTTTTTATTTCGACGAATTTTCTGTGGGGTCAGAAATGATTTCTGAAAATCATTCGAATTTCATTTGTAAAAACGATTAAATATGTAGCATTGAAACTAGTAGATTCGTAAGAAAGTCAATGATTTTCCGAGCGGATCGATGAACTTGTAAACAACAACAACAACAACAATAAAAACAATGACGATGACTACGCTGAAGACACCAAAGATTACAAGGATGAAGTGAACGACAACGACGACTACGACGACGACGACGACGACGACGACGACGAAGAAGAAGAAGAACTTGAACCAACTTCCGTGACGAAAGAAAGAGAAAGAGTAAGAGAAAGAAAGAAAGAGAGAGAAAGAAAGAGAGAAAGAAAGAAAGAGAGAGAGAGAGAGAGAGAAAAGCAAGGTCGTTGCCTAGATAACAGTTGCAAGGTACAGTTGCCTCGCATGCCTGCAACACCAAGAGAGAGAAAGAGAGAGAGAGAGAGTGTGTGTTTGTGTATGTGTATGCAAGGAAACGAAAGAAAAAGAAAGAGAGAAAGAGACAGAGACAGTCAGACAGAGAGAAAGAAAGAGAAAGAGAGAGAGAGAAGGGGTTGTATTATCGGTGTGAAATCTTACAATCTTTTTTTTCACTATATATATATATATATATATACATATATATCTTTCTCTGTCTATCTCTGTCTCCGTCTATCTTTCGTTAACCACTGGTACGACTAACATTAAAAGAACGAGAACGAAGTGATGTAAGAGGGATGTATCTACTGGTAAGGGCCGCTTCCTCGTAATCTCCCTGTTCTTTTCTCTCTTTCTTCGATCGTATCCGAAGCGAGTAAGAAGGATGGAGTGAAAGAGAGAGAGGTAGAGAAAAAGAGAGAGAGAGAGAGAGTTATGCTATGCGGCGATCCAGGTTGGGCCCGGTTGAATTTAACGTGGCAGGTGCCCGCTGAATGGACAGCGCGAGGCCACCATCTTCCCTTTTCTCTCCCGCCTTTCGTCTTTCGCTCCTTCTACGGTCTTCCTTCTACCTACCTAACGTATTTTGCCTTCTCTTCCCTTAACTTTCTCCTCTCTCTGTCTCTCTTTCTCTCTGTCTGTCTTCCTCTTTCTCTTTTTCTTTCTCTTTTTCTTTCTTTTTTTCTTTCTCTCTGTAAATTTGTTTACCCATAGCTATCTCTATCTTTCTCGCTCTTTCTCACTTTACTATGTAATCTATTCATCGTTTATTTTCCTCCTCTCTCCTTTATTTTCATTCAAATATGGCAAGGTCGTTTGGTATTAATTCAATTATTAGATATTTGTCGAATATAAATTAATACGTCATAATTTTCTTTTTTATAAATTATATCATCGTCTTGATACCACGTGTTTCTATTTATTCATTAATTTATTTAACAGATAGATATATCATTCTTTGGTCGATTATATTACGTAGGTGGATACGCAGATAGATAGATAGATAGATAGATAGATAGATAGATAGATTGATATATAAATGTATTTATCTGAATAATTTTTGTTTTGAAAATTAAAAGTCTCTCCTGGTGTAGCTTTTTTTTCGTTTTCTATATCTTCATCGTAACAAACATGGATACGTTGCTTAGAAACAAAAGGCTAGGATAAGAAACAAGTTCTAATATCTACAGACAGAAAGTCTCACGGCCTTTCTTACTACGGGAGGGAATTTCTTCTTCCTTCTTTTCCTCCTCCTTCTCATCCTCATCCTCATCCTCCTCTTCCTCCTCTTCCTCCTTCTTCTTCTCCTACCTTCCCTCTTAGTTTCCGCGAGGACTTTGTTTAGAATCCGCGAGTATAATTTTGTGAAGCTTGGTTAGGTCGTGCAAGCAAGTGAGATAGAAAAAAAAGAAGAGAGATAGAGAGAAGAAGAGAGAGAAAAGAAGGTTTCTAAAGAATCGTGAGAAAACGTACAAATGTCTACGGGAAAACAACAAATCGAGTGATCTTTGGAAAGAAATGAATTGAACCTTGCTTGTTTCAATTAGCTCTGAACGGTACTCGCGTAACAACTTTTTGATAAAACAATTTCGACGAAAACGAATTTCTCAGAAATGAATTTTCACTTCGTAAAAAGCGATTCGTAAAGAACGATGACTGCATTTAATCCTATCGAATCCGTGCGACCATTCTCCAATAAACGATAATACGATAGTATAAAGTCAATCAACGATTTAATAATTAAAATCTACGAATGAAAGTTTGGAGTTATTATTGTTTTATTTGTTTTATCAACCGTGAACGGTACGTCGAAGAATAATATATTTTCGCATTTATTGAGGATAAATAAAAGAGAATAAAAAAATAAAAAAAGTGTTGAATTTTCATTGGAAATCGAAGACTTAACCCCTTATAATCTAAATGTATCTTTCTGGTACACCGCACGAAATCAAAAAGAATATTATGATTTACATTTAAATTACAGTTTCATTCTGACTTTACTGTTTTTGATCGGCTGAATCAATATATTCGGTCGATATTTCGTTGCGATCGAAATAAAATCAAAGTTGCCGTGATATTATGCCAAGAGATAAAAGTTGTATGTCGGATGCGAAAGAGGATCAAAAAAAAAAAAAGAAAGAGAAAAAGAACAAAAAAAAAGAAGAAGAAGAAGAAGAAAATTAACGAGGAAAGTTTAGCAAAGAGTTTCCTTTTCGTATTTACATGTCTCCCGTTAACGAAGTTTCTTCTTCGATGATTCGAAATATGGCAGAAGAAGAAGCAGCAGAAAAAGCAGAGGCAAAAGAGGAAGAGGAAGAATAAGAAGAAGAAAAAGAAAAATAAGAAGAAGAAGAAGAAGAAGAGGAGGAGGAGGAGGAGGAGGAGGAAGAGACGCACAACGGTGGTTTTGGGTCAATACAGACGGGCCAGTGTTTGACGAGTTTTTATCACCGACAACTTTCGGAATACACTCTTTTAGTTTTCGAAGGCGTAACGTGGAAGACACGGATACCTTTTTGGAAGTAAGTACATACACGCATACACATACAAACACGTTTGTACATATACCAAGGTACTCACGATACTCACTAATATACCATACGTATGAGTGAAAGGAGAATCGACACGTAGAATACACGAGATCGAACGATCCACGAAATTCGAAGAAAATTTTCAAGATTCTTTTCGTTAGCGGTCCGCTAACGAACGATTTTTCCGAACGAAATAAAATGACTTAAAACTCTCAATTCTCGTTATTAGTCGTTGTTGTCGTCGTTGTCGTTCTCGACACGCCCCAACACCGACCGATGCTGAAACGAGTCCTTGCGGTTAATACGCGGCTTCGTAAGAATACGAAGCTCGCTATGCGAGCTCATGGCGAATCCAGTCCTTCGATATGCGCGATGATCACGAACGTAACCATGTAAATCTATGTACAAGTATGCATATGTGTGTGTTGTGAGCTCTCTGGACGAGCAAACGAGTCCCATGCGTTTCTAATAACACGTAGCTCGACAAATTTCATTTTGCGCTTCCTCGAGAGAATTCTAACGAAATCTAACTTCGACGACGACTTGTGCCAGTTAAATCCTTTACTTTTTATATTTCATCGATCTTTTTCTTATTTTTTTTTTTTTTTCTTATTTCTTCTTTTCATTCATTCTTCGGAAAGAATATTAATTCATTAGGATTTTGTAATATAGGTGTGTGTGTGTGTATACATACTTGATAAGATCGATAAGTTATACAATTATAAATAACATCTATTTATTAATCAATTCGCGATAATAACGGAGAACTATGCACAAAGTTCGAATTAGTACTTTGGATTGTTTATAAAAAAATATTGCATTTTGTATCGTAATAATAAATATCGTATATAATCTTAATGATTTATATGGATCAAATATATATAAATATATATAATATATAAATATAATAAAAACAATAAATATTTATTACAATTTATATTGTAATAAATCGTAATAAACTTTTTTATACTAACAGCTAATATATAACACTCATGAATCCACCTCGAGTATCTCGACAGTTGCCATTATTTTTCTCTGCCCTAACCCACTAATTGTAGAGACAAAAATAAAAAAAAAAAAAAAAGAAGAAAAAGGGAAAGAAAGAAAACATTTAATCAACCTTCAAAACGTTCATTAAAGATAAAAGTAAAAAAAAATAATCTTATGAAAAAAAGGGAGAGGAGGATGGTAGTGGAGACTCGATAGTCGCTTATCAGTTCAGTTCGATGCGGTATACCGCGAACTTTAGCGCAAGAACAACTCGAGAGATCGAATCGAATCGATTTGTCGTGTGCAAGTCGACTGTACAACCTGTCGAGAGAAAGACAGAGAGAAGGAGAGGGACAGAAAGAGAGAAGGAAGAAGAAGACAAAAAAAAAGAAAGAAAAAAAGAAAGAAAGAAAGAAAAAGAAAGATTTCTTTCAAAAGAAATTCGTAAAGCGCTGAACGAAGTCCATGAGGCCCTTTTCGTGAAGAATCTTCACGAAGTTAGGCATCTCTTTCTCTCTCTTCTCATCGTTCTCTCTCCCTCTCTCTCTCTCGATCTATCTATCTCTCTCTCTCTCTCTCTCTCTCTCTCTCCTTACTCTTCTGCGTTTCCGCTAAGGCTCAAAGCTGCGAGAGCCTCTTCCCCGCGAGAAGGACGTAAACCCGTCAGTGTGCTTTAGCCTCTTAATAGTCCGACCTTGAGCCAGAACTAAGGAGTGCCTTTGCTACGAGAAGCAACCTTCGATGTGCCTTCGTCTCTCTCTCTCTCTCTCTCTCTCTCTCTCTCTTTCTCTCTTTTTTCCCTCTTTTTCTATCTATCTATCTATATATATATATATCTCTTTCTTTCTATCTACTAATTTATCTATTTATCTATCTATCTATCTATCTGTCTTTCTTTCAGGGTTCAGCTTACAAGTGGCTGTGACACACAAGCCTTAACACGTCCAATTTACGACGAGAGTTCGAAACACGATAGATAGAGCCATTCGGCCCTAAGGGACTTAACGGAATTCGAGCATCTTCGTTAGATCTTTTTCAAAGATCACTTTCGAAAAAATTCCTTCGACGTGCGATCCACCAGCATTCATTGGGCTTCCATTGGCTCATTAGGACACAAGGCTAATATTTTGATCGATTCAAACCAATCTTTTCATAACGCGTGTTAATTACTCGTCTAAATAATTCTAATACGTTGAATCGATCTATACGGAATAAACGAATGGATCGATAGTGAATGATTATTTATGATCGGGGATAGATTAAGTCATCTGTAAATTATATATATATACTTGTAACATATAATACACTTATAACAGATAATCAACAAACGAACTATCCTTTCTCTTTTTTCCTAAAACCGACTCTTACAAAATTGAAAATTAAATCAAGACGAATAATTCATTAGAAACATATATTCCTAATACGAAAAAGAGATAAAAGAATTCTCTTGATCAATTGATCGTTTAATTCATTTATTTGTTCATTAATATAATAACAAAACAAATAGAGAATTGAAATTAAACGAAATCGATAAGTACTCGAACGAATTAATGATCGAGTAACGACGTCGATATCGAGAAATCAAAGATGGAGAAAGAGACAGAGAAAGAGAGAAAAAGAGAAAGAGAGATAAACACGATCGATTCTTGCGATCTTCGATCTAAAACGTACGACGCACGTCCGAAGACGAATCGATCCATGCCGCGAGAGATCCAGCGAGATGGAATGCGTTCGAGGGAGTAACGGATACAAAATATCTTGCGTACACGAATCGCGAGGCCACTTCTCTCTCTCTCTCTCTCTCTCTCTCTCTCTCTCTCTCTCTCTCTCTCTCTCTCTCTCTCTCTCTCTCTCTCTCTCTCTCAAACACACTGTCTCTCTCTCTCTCTTTCTCTTTCTTTCTCTCAGGGCCGTCGACGTAAGCTTCGAAATCCACTAGAAGAAATTACTTGTTGGCTGTTATTGAGCAAACGTTAGAAATCTATCGATAATAATACACCTAAAACTAATCTTCTAATCTTCTCTATCTTCCTCTCCATCTCTGTCACTCTTTAATCCTTTACGAATCATTCGAAAGAAAATATTGAATTGGTCAATAAATAGTAATGAATTTTCAATGTTGAAATATTAATATTCAAATATTAAAGCTAAGTAGAAATGTTTTTCGAATTATTATAAAATATTCTGCGTTATATGGGGTTATTTATTCACGTGGGAAATATTATGTAAACATTTTTCTATCTTTTTTCTCTTCTTTTCCTCTATAAAACGATACTATGAGATATGAAAAGTATTTATAAAAAAAAAAAAAAGAAAAAAAAAAGAACTATGCACAGTGTTATTTATTTAAGAGTAAAATACGAAACGCTTGCTCGTATAAAAAGTAATATTGCTATAATTATTTTTTGCTTGTATAATTCAAATAATATAAAATAGTGAAAATATCGATCTGATAGTTATTTATATCGAATATTTTATTTTTACTTTTTACGTTTCGAGGATCAACGGATTTATTTTCTAATGAACTTTTGTTAAAAACCATATAATGATTAATCTAAGCATAATAAAAAAAAAATCGTTCTATATGTTTCTGTATGTATATATATATATCGTTTCTATATCGTTCTATATGTTTCTATATGTATATCGATTTACCAAAACGAAGATCTTCCATCGTAGAATAGATTCCGGAAGAATCTCGGAAGGAGTCCGGAAGACGTTGAACGACTACTGCGTTCCCGTTGAGACTGTCCAAGGAAGGAAAACGCGAATTTAATTTGGCGAACGGAAGCCATAGAAAACAACGATGCGATACACGTGACGAAAGAAAAGAGGGGGGTGGAGATGGGCGGGGATTGACGAAGATAATAATCTCCTACAATATATACATCGTCGTATTATTCTCTTATTTCTAAAAATCTACGTATGCATTTGTGTGAAATATTTGTTGTTCTCTCTTTAAATGCATTTCTGCATTTTTTGTTTTTTTTTTTGTTCGCAAAAATATAAATACGCTGACGATACGTATGCAATATTATATACGAAGATAAAAAGCTTTGATAATAAGATTAAAAATTCTTAATAACCCGTATATATAAATATATTTATATATGGGTTATTAATATTGTATATAATGTATAAAAACTAAAAAACAAAAAATTAAATTAAATTAAATCGATAACCAGATTTTTTTTAAATGATAACGAGAGTAAAACGCTACTCGGTACAAGTTCACTATCTGGGCGCGAAAATTCAATTTTAACATCGATCGATGTTCGCGACGGTAAAACAAATATTCCGAGATACACACAAACACACACACATACACCACACGCAAAAGACCTTGAATAATTTAATTACACGTAATTACTGAATGGATTTTAATCGACAAATAATAAACTATGATCGAAACATTCAACAAATACCCCGATCCTTTCTTAATCCTAACCTCTTCACACACGCAGTTTCTCGAGTAATTATCAGAAAATATTTAAACGAAACGTCACGCAATGTCGATAAAAGAAAAAGATTTAAAAGTCTAAAAGATACGTTTACAAGTTTTAAAGAATTCATACCTTTTTTTTCGTTCTCGTATGATAGAAATTTGCTCGTGCTAAATCGTACCTTAGAAACGTGTCGAATAAATATCTTGATCTTCCTTCTTATAACCCCTCCCCACTCTTCCACTCCCCTCTCCCCTCTCCCCTCTACCTCTTCACGTCGATCGACCGTTGAAAAGGTAACGTACTTATCGATCGTCCTTTCAAAAAAAAAAAGAAAAGAAGAAGAAAACCGAAAGAAAAACGTTACACATCTGCTCTCTCTTTCTCTCTCTCATACGAATACAACTTCATGTCTTAAACGCATCTTATCTCGAAAAACGATTCGTTCGATTTATTTCGATTTTTAATATACGACACGCGCGCGTGTGTGCGTGCAAATTTTACATTAAAAATAAAAACGAGAATAACGAAAGAGAAACAGATAAATCTAAATTAACGCAGAACAGTAACGAGCGAATTCATTCGATTACTGTTACGCAACTATGTCTCGTTAGGTATATTTACAACGGAAAAGGTTAAAAGAACAGAAGTGAAGAAGAGTAGAAAAAGAAAAAAGAAAAAAAAAAGTAAACAAAACGAACGAAAGAAACTCAGGAAAGTGATCGCGATTCTACGAAAGTTCCTAGATTAGTTTACATGTATTAATTCGTTGTATTTCGAAGAAAAACGTCGACACTTTACCGACCGATCAACCGAGTAAACTTAACGTTCAATCTCAAATATATATACACACTTGCATATATAGATACATAAACTCATACATAAATAGATAGATACATACGTAACGTCAAATTGATTGGCGTGATCGATTTTCAAAGAATCGATCGTACGAAAGACGATCGTCTTCTTGTTTCGAGAAGAAGGATCGAATGCGTTCGGAAGAAAAATTATAAGTCGAACGGGAGGAATATACGAAGAGAGTTGTATAGTTTGATGGTGGGGAGGGGGAGAGAGAAAGAAGGATAGAGAAAGAGAGAGAAAGAGAAAGAGTACGAAAACGACAGAGAGAGAGAGAGAGAGAGAGAGAGAGAGAGAGAGAGAGAGAGAGAGCAGAGCGCGCATGAGCGCGCGAAAGAAGATAATAAGAAAAAGGAACCAAGATGAAGAAAAAAAAAGAAAAAAAAAGAAAAAGAAAAAACAGAAGAAAAAAGATTTAGGGACGGAGGGCCCTAAATCGAAGTCGCAAGGTCGAAAAAGGGTCCAGGGACTTTGGGAGTCCGTCCCTGAGATATCTCTCTCTCTCTCTCTCTCTCTCTCTCTCTCTCTCTCTCTCTCTCTCTCTCTCTCTCTCTCGTGCGCGCGGTTAAGCGAAACCGGGCGAGCTGCTAACTCACCTCGTGCCACATTCCGTTGCTTGCTGGCTTCCCCGAACGTTTTCGTCGACGTTTCGTCGTAATCGATGAATAAAATAATAATGATGACGAACCGATGACAGCAATTAAAATATAACAAAACGGGCCGATAGATGGAACGAGACACCTTTAGAAATCATCCAACTTTGATCGGCGAAACACCCGCGCACTTGCCACTACCGACACTTGATCTTTTCTCCCTCTTTCCTCCTCTTCGTCCTCTTCTACTATCTTGCTCTCCTTCTCTTTTTCTCTCTGTATCTTCTTCCTCTTCCTTTCTCTCTCCCTCCCTCCCTCCCTCCCTCCCTCTCTCTCTCTCTCTCTTTCCTTTTCGTCAGTTTCGTAATTTCAAACGCGAACCGATTGCGCGCTAAAAATCAAATAACTCGTTTTTACCAATCGGAGATATATTCACGATTGATTCCAAACCGTCAAGCATAATAACAATAGTAATAGTAATAATGATAATATTAATGATAGTAATG
>NC_066607.1:2967500-3125000 GCF_905475345.1 Vespula vulgaris
CTGTCAAGATTCAGATTAGAAGTTTATAATTTTTAATAGCCAGTTACCTCGTATATCTTTCTTCATGCCAGTCGTAAGAGGTAAATAAGGATATAATTAAAGATAGTAATGGAATAACAGTATTGCAGATTGGTGGTTAGCTCATAGATACTTGTCCATTAGCCAATAGTCTCTCAACAGCAGCATTTATATCTCCAAAAGTAGCGATCAATGCTAAAAGAAAACATCGGTTGAATCATCGACGTATGAATAACGTTATCAGCAACTAATCAACGAATACTTTTTCATGTTCGATATTTAATACCTTGTAAATTAGCATCTCTGTTCACAAAACCCATAGCCGTCAGTTGTTCTAACTGTGCTCTGTAACGTTCTTCTGGTGGTGGTACAGGTTGCCCGTCGACTTCTACTCCTTGATTTAGTGCCATTGCAGATACCTGATATAAGAAGAAATATTTCGTAATTGATAATAAGAGAAATGATAAACTATTTTGTATATTATAGATAAGATTAAAAAATTAGAAAGACGTACCATGCGAGCCATAAATTGAGAAAATGCATCCTGTTGATTCGTATCCGTTGTTTGCCCTGTCGTCGGATTTGGAGTTGTGGTAGCTGTATTTCCTGTTGTTGCTGGTGCGCTAGGTACAGTTAGTCCTAAGCTAGAGGATTGCAACGAATAATTCAGTTTTTATAAACGATCGATAATCATATAAAACCTATATAATATCGTATCCAATACAATTGCAAGAATACGTAGAAATGAATATTTAATTACTTACTTCTCAACGAGTTCGGGTGCAACGGTTCGTAGCTGCTCCATGCCCTGCTGAATTTGCATAATAGCAGCTAAAGCATCCGGATTAGTGACGACATTTTGTATTTGTGGATTTTGCATTTGTTGTATAAAAGCCGGCATCATAGCGCGCATTTGTTCTTGCATTTGTGGATTCGACCTAAGAAATGGATTTGCAGCTATCACTCTACTAGCCATGGCTGGATCAGCTGCCATAGCTTCTAATACGGATCTTGTATACGGGGCATTTAACATATTTCTCAATAATTGAGGATTCTCCATCATTTGCGCAGCAAGACTTTGCATTCCAGGTGAATCTAGAAGGCCTCTACCCTGACCTTGTTGTTGACCTTGAGTAGAATTTTCATTCTGACTTTGATTCCAGGGATTGGGTAAAGGATCTCTATTTTCTTGACCTTGCTGTGGATTAGTTTGTCCATCTTGATTGTTGCTGTTTTCTACCAAGGCTGCAAAAGGATTACGCTCGTTTGCTGCGGCAGCAAGCATAGGTTCTTGTATATCTCTATACATGCGGCGTAAAGCACTGTATCCTCCAGGAATACTCTCGAGATTAGATAGAGCACGATCGTGTGAACGCATTAGCTCTTGTAGCATAGATGGATTACGGGCTAGCTCCATTGTTTGTCTATAAAAATGTATTTTTTATTTATTTTTTTACTTATTACTTATTCGATAAAAATTGTCGAATAACTTTTATATTTTATTTGTCATTTTTTTTTATTTATCTCGAGGTATTATGTACATACCTTAAAAGTTCTGGATTATTTAGCATGTGACTAATTTCAGGATTGCTTTGCATAAGTTCCTGCATTTGGGGATTAGTTGTGACCAAATTGCGCATATTCTCCGGATCATTCATAAAACTCTGCACCAATGGATTATCAAGAACTTGACGCATTGTTTCTGGATTCGACAATAATTCGCGTTGCAAGCGTTGCTGCAAATCTATAAAGTTAGCAGAACCTAATCCAAGAGATTCTAGCCCCATAAGTCCACCTAAGCTACCAAGACCAAAAGGACTGGCAGTTATATCAGCTGGAACACGAGATACAAAAGAATAAGTATTTCATCATATTGTAAAATGTTATGACATGATATATATACAGAACCTACGTCTATATATACGTATATACACGTACCCATTACATCTACTTTGATATCGTATTCGACATCTTACATTTTTTATTTTAACATAGAAAAACTTTAATTCGAAGAAAATTATGTCGTTAAAAGTATTGGCATTTTAATTGCTCGTCCAACCAATCGTAAAATCGATTGAATAATTTGAAAAAAAATAAAAAAGGAAAAAAAAAATGGTGGCACGAATTTATAGAAAAACCACTTGATAGCATAAGTAATAAATATAGTAATAAACAATAGAACGAAATATTGTGTACCTTGTGGTCTCTGAGACGGTACAGACTCTTGAGTTTGGTTGGTTGGCGTACGGGGTGCTTTGATAACCAAATGTACGGTCAAACCATCCTTGACATTATGTGTAGTAAGTGTTTCATGATCTTTCATAATCTTCCCCGAGAATATCAGACACAATTGATCTATCTGAGCGTTAAACTTCTTCGAGACCGCTTCTTTAAACTGTTTATTTAACAAAAAGCAATAATTAAAACTAACCCATGAATGACAGCTGATGTTTCATCATGCAACCTAAGGTTGTAAACGTTCGAGCAAACGATTCTTTATGACACTTACATCTTTAATCGTCGCATCTTCCTCTATTTCAACGCTCTGTTTTTCTTTCGGCGTTTTAACGTTAATAGTGATCTTCTTCCGATTCTCTTGCCCTTCTGCCATCTTGATTTGGTAGATGACTCGTTACTTTCGACGCTTTCAATTCTCTCCCGTCGGAATTCTCAATTGCGCACAAAACTTTTCCACAACCTCGACTTCTTGCACGCCACCTCAAATCACAGGTTTAATTTCTTCTCAATTTTCGAAGAAACTACTTCTGAATTTTGCTAACAAGTTATACCAAAGAACTATAAAGTCTACATAGAAGGGCCAACTTGATCAACTATTCTACGCTGAAAGATATATAATACGAGAAACGAGGAAACCGCAATACATACACACACGTCAAATATTCGACGAAATTTCAATTAATATAAAAAAATGTAGGACGTGTAATTGAACGATCGATATATCGTATCTCGATTAAATATCCTCGTTTAACGAGAAATATTTATATCTTATCGTTTTTCCTCGATCGGTTAAAATTACCTTTTGTATCGAAAAATCATCGATTTACGAACTTGTAGGTTATGTTACGTTGCCACAAGTACAACGTAAAAGTACTGGTTTTATTAATCCACACGTATGCTATAAAAGGTACAGGTGGGGTGTTGCCTGGTACATATGTATGGATGTATATATGTAAACGTGCATGAAAATAAATAATCAAAACCGTTTAAATTTTCAATACAGATGTATAATAAAAGCGTTTTAAGGTAATATGATAGGTAGATAAATAATATATTTATATTGATGATTATTGATTTTACAAGATCATCATAGATAATAAGATAATGTGAGTTAGAATCGATATATTTTAGTTGTTACCAGCTGTATATTTTTGTCCTGGTTGCCTTTGTATTACCACGTGGAAGCTTTTAAGTGGTATTTTATCTTATGAAAAATACGTGTAGTATATACGATAGTAATTCGTACGTACGACATTACGAAATCGTCGATGATGTTGCATATCAAATATTTTTGATGATATTTCACGATTCATGATTCGCATTAAACATAATTTTTTTTTTTTTTTTTTTTTTTTCCAATCAAGGAAGTAATATATAATTTTGATCGTATCAAAGCATTTTATTTTCGAGGTGTACTTCTTATAAGATTTAAAATAAGGATTAAAAAGTGACGGGCATGATAAATAAAATGTTAAATATATAGCTTTGTTAATATTCAAAAACATTTACTTTAAAAATACAATAGTCAACTTAAAAAAAAAAAAAAAGAAAAAGGGGGAAAAAACAATATGAATGGTTAGAAAGAAAACATTCTATTATTTAGAATTTCTGCGTGGAAAGATATTATTTCCACGAATTTATTGCAGAAGAATAAATTTTCTTTTTATGGGTTTCCAACCCCTTCGTCGTATTCGCCCGAGCAGAACTTGAGCAGCTCTTTAGACGGACGTATCGTTTGTTATCTCTTCAATTTGAGATAGCAGCAGATAATAGACATTGCATGAGCATTGATTGCGCTCAACCATGACTTTTGCTAGATGCTTTCCACTTTGTATGAAATGATTCTATATGTTCGATGTTAACACCTAATGATAACAATGTTAATAATAACACATCAAAATACATACATATATATACATACATACATACATATAAAATTAGATATCTTCTATATTCAGTTCATT
This sequence comes from Vespula vulgaris, assembly GCF_905475345.1. NCBI lineage: Eukaryota > Metazoa > Arthropoda > Insecta > Hymenoptera > Vespidae > Vespula > Vespula vulgaris. Next base: position 2,971,721 of record NC_066607.1, read on the forward strand.
ATTATTCTTATTAAGTATAAATTACCTGCACTTTTTGCTAATCCATCTGGACTAAACGTAAAACTTCTTTTTTCATCCGGACTACAACCTGTAAGAAGTGTTACAACTGGAGCTTCCGCGTCGTTTGTTAATCCAACTTTGGTTTGCTGAGTAAGGTAGTGGCAGCATTCTATTATTTGAAAAAATAACCACGCTTCTTTATCCTTTGGCCTTGGACCTTTAATCAAAGGAAGTGCTAGTCGTTCGTGCGGTCTTTGTGCTCGCAAAAATCTTGATCCCTTTCGAAGTTGTGTTTCCAACCATCTGGTCGCTTCCCTGGCACGACCACTTATTCGTTTTACTTCGTCCAAAGCAGAGACCACTATAAATAGAAATGTTTTTTATTTAAATCTATGTTAATACGACGTTCAGTGATATTAAAAGATATAACGTATTTTATTAAAATATATTAAACTGTTTTTACCAACGGTAGGAATGACCACAATAAATTTCTTTGCATATACCAAACGCTTAAGAGCTGGAGTATGTTTAGCTAAAGCTTCGTGATCAGGTACCAAATAAGGTGACATCAATCTAGATCGCAAACGAGTCTCTAAGGCTCTTACTTCAGCTTTTAACCAAAGTCTTCCCATGTGTCTCATTAACTTTCCTCTTGAATGATTCGCTTCTAAGTCTTTACTCTCTAGATTATCACCCTTTATTGCACTAGAAACATTTGGATTGATCGTTATAAACAATTTGTTATCATTGTCATATTTTATCCCAGAATCTTTAGTAGAACTGAGATAATGCCCAAATTCAATCAATTTTAACGCCCTTAGCAGTATCTCCATTTGTTTGTTCATCTTACACTTATGTAATATCTTCCAATTTAAACTTTTTTGAGCATCTTCCAATATATTAACACCTCTCAAATCTAAATCTTCGGGAAGTGGCACGAGCTTCACAAGTTTTTGCAAATCCTCGGTACTTGAAACAAAAATAGTGTTTGTATCCCAATCTCTTAAAATAACTTCTGTATTAATGTTTATTAGATTTAACAATATCGTTATTCGTTTAAGCAATATTTTGGAACTTCTTGCACACAGTCTTATGATATCGTGATTACTTCTTAACCAGTCACAACAAATTTTTATCGATGCAAGTATTCCTTGACCTTCTAAAATTTTCAAGCTGTCGTTTGGCTTCAAATTATGTTTTTTCAACTGTGCCACATACGTTATAGTATTTGTTGATCCACTACTTTCATCCAATGCGCTGCTGGAATCAATATTTGTTGTTATGGTTGTAGTACTTCTGGAATTTTCTACTGATTCTTTATCGTTCATCACTTTTAAATCCGTTTGGTCGTCATTTTTAAGACTTCCACCATTTTGTAAGTGGCTACTTTCTCCATTTTGAAAAGCTACAACTTCTGTGTGATTTTTTGTACTATTGTTCATACTGTTTTCGCCGTTTAACTGTTCATTTGATTTAACATCGACAGTTTCTATCTTTGCTTCTTTAGAAATACCTTCTTCGTCGGTTATGTCATCGGATAAAGCATCGTCTGATAAAATATTTTCTTCGCTAAGAATATCGTCTTCCGTTTCAGAAATATCCGAATTTGCTTCGTCACTGGAGGATCCTGCATTTATCTGATTTATATCACTCCCCTCGGAGTCTGAACTATTTCTTCTCTTTCGACGTCGAAGTTTTGTAAGCAAACTTTTTGTTTTGTCAGATGTCTTTTTTGTACCCTGATATACATTTCCATTGCTTTCTGAATTTTCTTTCACGTTATTCAGATTTTTATCAATATTATTTAAATCGGCAGGTTCCTTGCTTTTATACACATTTCCAATCTTTTCCTTTTTTTGTTCTTCATATACTCCAGCTACTTCCGAATTATTGATTATTTTTTGCTTGTCATTTTCTTCTGTAGAACAAGGTTTACTATTTGTTACTTCAGTTAAAGCCAATGGCACGTCTATCAACGACTCCTGTATTCGCGTTATTGCGAATTGTACCAGTTGTGATAATATTGCTAATGTTATAGCAATGACTCCGTGTACTTCACTGGATTCCTTACTTTTTAATTTCGAAATTGACATCAAACAGATGGCAACAATTTTAAATATTATTTCATCTGTCAAATAAGATACATTTTCATTTCTGCACGACTGAAGATAATTTTCAATGTTGTCATCATTTTTTATATCTTTTGGATTATGCGAATCAACTTGTTCCATACTCAAACAAATCTCAATGTCATTTAAAAGGTCCTAAAAAAAAGAGGAAACATGATTTCATATAAAATACTATACGCGTGATGCGACATATGTTCCACTTGAAATATACCTGGCATTCTTGATTTACACGATCAGAATTTGGAATTTCGCAATCCCATAATTGCAATAGAGATAGCAATCTTGATATACAATGCTGTACCGAACATTTATCATCGGAACAAGTCGAATGAGTGATGATGGCTCTCTTCAAATTACCTTCTGCTCCTTCAAAGGGTTCAGAACATAGAACACTGTAAAGTACTATTTATGAGACTTATCAGGCATTTATAACTATTGTAAGATAAAATAATACTAAATAAATTATACTAACCATCTCATGTAATAATATACTGCGTCCAATCCATAATTTTTGTTACCTGCTACTGTACCAAGTTGATTATGTGACATTCCAATGTTTGGATCGATACATATAGCCATTTTGTAATATCTATTTGCTATCATAGGATCCCAGTTTGGATCTAACTCCAATTTATATCTAGTCAAATCACCAAGACATACCAAACTTCTATGGATAAGTTTCATAACACATTGTTTCACTTCCTCTGTATGAACTTTCGATTGACCACTTTTATTTTTTGTCTATAACAAGAAAGAAAATAATATTTTCATTTCACGTTGATTTGCTGATCATATAAAAATAAAATACTTGCATGTAATGCTCCAGTTTCGTTATGCGTGAACGCAAAATCAATGACACCAACTAAATCTAAACCATATTCCAGTTGTAATCTTAATATCAAGTGATGATAAAATCCTATACCAACTGCCAAATGAACAAATAGTAATGCTTTCTCTGTATCACTCCAGGCGTTATTCTATAATGTAACACATTATTAATTATTTTTATGAACTATTTAAAAAAAAAGTTCATAAGGCTTTTTCTACCTTTCGTAATTTTTTTGCCGCATATACGATATCGTAAAATCCTTTCCTCCATAATAATTCTTCAGTTTTACGGCCATGCCCAATAGGATCTTTAAAAATTAATCTCTCACAATAATCCTTTAATTTCACTCGTAGCACTTCACCAGAAGGAATAAATATATCTGTTACTGTTAACGCTCGACTTCTTTGTTCATCCAATCTTTTAGCGACGTCTGTTATATTTCTAAAATATATTTATTTTCTGATTTATAAAAGTTACATAAATCTAATTTCATTGGGTCCAAAACCAAAGTAATAATAATAAGCACTGTACCAAAATAGCGTACTAAAATTAATATGAAGAGAAAGTGTCTTAAAAAAAAAATTCTTCGTAGGATAAATATTAAAATAATGAAGGTTATATCATTTCAGATTAAACATGTGAAATAAAAAGAAAAAGATATTAAATAGTGAGCAGCATGGCGATTAAAACGTTCCTCGATAGGTTAACTATAGGAACACTTCTCGAAAATAATTCGAGATATTCTGGGTGAAAGAAAAAAAGAAAAATAAGAAGGAAAAAGAAAAAAAAATCTACGAAAAGTATTATAATTCAATTGCTGCAAGAAGTAAATATAAGAAAAACAAAAAGATAATGATTGCTTTTACTTGTACAAACGCCTAGTAAATTCGACGCAATCAGATGTTCGAGCATCCGCAGTGGTATTGTACGTCCTCCTCATCTTGATCGAATCATATTTTATTCCCTGACCGATTCGTCATTATTCATTTCCCCGCGGTCTCATGACACGCGTACCTCCAAATCACAATAAGAAAACACGACATTCGCCCTCCCTTAGCTTGAAAAAAGTTCTTCGTAAATCACGAAGCTACCTTAACGGTGAATTTATGCTAACACCCCGCGTTTTTAGAACAAAAAGTCTGGTAAAGGACTATATGCATAACGTTACGCGCGCGCACAGTTAGAAAACTACAAAACTTACTGACGCTTCTAAGTAAACCGAGTCGAGTTTTATATATATATATATATATATATATATGTATGAATGTTTCTACGTATAACGCGTAAACGCGTATTCTCTCGCGTGGCGGCGCTGATGTCAATGTATTTTAAAGTACAGTAGAGTATCTATAATACACTCTCTCTATTGTTTCACGTAGATTTCCCACCTGTGACGTATTTCCTGTCACTTTCTTAGTTACAATCTGTTTTCTTTTGTTCGTGAACGACGATCTGATTGGTTATATTTTTATTTTGCGATTTTTCTCTATACGATAGTATAAAGCACGTTAAACAAATAATTGATATTATTATTTATTGTTAATCGTTAATCGAGAATATACAAGATAAAGAATAAAAAGATATGTTAATATTGTCGAGTCATTCGTACGTTTGGAAAGATTTAAATTATTACTAGGTTGTTTCGATGATAAAAAAAAAAAATATCGTAGAGTTGTGTCTTAAAAGAAAAAAGAAGATTAATTAATTAATAAAAAATGGATTATCAGAGATTTTTGAACAAAAAATCATTGTCTTTGCACGAGAAATATTTATAACTATAGTTTTTTTTTTTCATTAGAATTTTTAATTTGGACAGTAGCCAGGATTTGACGATTTAGTTGTTTGACGTTGCCGCTAGAGGCGCTGCGAAAAGTAGATGTGTTTAATACACGGGACGTATCGAATTCTCGGACAAGTCTCAAATTGTCATCGTTTGGTGCACGTACACGGATCTCGACGACTTTTTTCTTTGTGTCACATCAAAAACTTGTGCGTTTTTTCTTCGAACGAACGATTATAACAAGGTAACAAAAATGATATATCTATTTGTCAAATCTGAATCGAATCGACGACATTTATGCGATTACGTCGTTATACGTACATACACATACATATAATTTGCGCGAAAAACGTTCTACGAAATATTCTGAACCGTTCTTTTTTAATTTATCCTACTTAACCCGATTATTTCTACGTGTCTGTCTTTTAATTTCCAAGTATTACATTCTAATCGATTAGAGCGCCAACGTACGCGTTATATATCAAGAACGAGTGTGAAAAGAATCTTGACGAAATCTCGAAAGACTCTTCTTTTGTTCGTAACCTTGAATGAGAACTTTTTTTAGTATATAAGTAAAAAGATCCGGCATTTTGAACATTACTAATCCGTAGAGGTCATAACCTTTGTTACTATCAGAGATAATAAAGAAAAAAAGAAACATATACCGGCTGATCAATCGTCTAATTGAAAACATCCAAATAGTTTCTTTTACATTGATTGAATCAACAAAGGAGTGGCCTCTTATATTGATACTACGTGTGTATATGTCTCTATCAACCTTGACGTGTCCTCTTCGTACGTACTTCGCGTTCTACGATCGAATCCCCCAATCTGCTTCGAATATACGTGCATATATATTTCTTCCTTCGAATAAATGTATACATTTACATACACACACACGCGTACACAACTTCAAAGTTTAGAACATAGCAAAGACTATTAATATAATAATGTATTTCTGTTCATTTGATCGTAGATTTCTAGGGTCGTTAAAGAATCTTCACAGCGCATGTTCAGGTTACCGTTATCATCGAAATTTTCTAATTTGTAACTTCGCGTTTCGAATGCGTTTGAAAGTACTTGTTTATCATTATAGATTAGTACTTATTTATCATTATTATTAATCTCGAGTATTAGTAAAAATGATAAATATAAAAGGCAAGTAGAGCGAGATAACCTTATTGACATGAATTCGTATTAATAAGTTATTGTCGTTACGTTATGACGATATAATTAAGTTTTCATCAAGTTTTATCAATTTTTAGTAAATCTCGAGAAAAAATCAGGTTTACCTTGAAGTTGGCGACTTCTCTTCGTTGAGATACAATTGGTGGTTCGTTGCGTAATAACTCGAAGTGCAGTCTCGATTATCGATTATTATTCTAATATCTTTTCGATCGAACGACGACGAATCGTATGATGATCACGAAGACCGATTATTTTTTTCTTTCTTTCTTTTTTTTTATTTTTTTTTTTTATTTTTATATTTTTTTTCTCTTCATGACCGACCGTGATCGAGTTTATCCCATCCGTAAAAATATGTATCTATATATTCTACGTAATTGAAGAAGGCATTATTTTTGAATTTACCGCGAAAAAACGAGGCGTGGCGATGCCGTACACATACGATCGTTACGCGATCAATGGCACGAACAAACCACGTGACAATCTCGTGCTTTCGACTATTCATTTCAAATTCGTTCGTTTTTCTCGTTCATTAACGATATATCGTAAAGGATTGGTTGCTTCGAGCGTAACACGTGTTCCACCGGTCGTTCTTTCGTTTGCTCGCACACGAATTATCTCCGTAGAGTAACGAAATAAATGTGATGTTTATTTCTAATTATTAATTAATTGTTTATTAATTATTATTGTCTATAAAGAGGCAGCCGCCCTTCGCACGACACGATATAAATATTTATATTATATAATACGTTTAATTTAATATTCGCTAGCCGGTATATCGTTTTTATTTCTATATTTTCTTTCTGCGGTTATAATAGAATTTCTTATTGCATCGTTTCCGTGAATGATATATATTGTGTATAATAATATATACACGTGTAATAACGTACGTGCCATTCGTTTTTCAGTGAGAATGTGAAAATGTGAGAATACGCTTTTTTTTTTTTAGGTTAGAAGATTTTATTTCTAACATCGATGTTTGATAAAGGGATTTCTTTTAGAAGAATTCTTACGAAAGAAAAGGAACTTTATTTTACGAAGATTCTTTTCTTTATCTCGTGTCGCGAAATGACGGAAATAAATAAATATAATCGTTTATAATATTACACGAAATGTATTTTCTCTATGTAATTTGATTTTTCTTTCCATTTTTTTTTGTTATTAAATTTTTGTATTCGCTGAATCGCGACGATAAAAACCTAATCGGTTACTTTATAATTTTACAATTTGATTATTTATTAAAAGTGATATCCAATACGGTTATATCGTTTAATGAACTGCGTAGTAGTCACGTGATTGCGTCATACGTTTTCTTTTGAATTGGTTATCCTTGAAAAGGTTATGGAAAGATATTATGTATTAGATAATATTGTTGGTAAAAATATTATTCATCCCGTGTTTTTGTATATAACATGTTTGTGTATATAAAACGTTTTTATTTGTACAAAACGCGAACATTTTTATTTATACAAAAAATATATCACGTAAGTAATCCATAATATTATACGAAACGACCGAACTTGTTAAATGGATGTTTTTAGAGATACAAAACAGAAACATTATTATCCATTATTTTTCTTAAAATTACGAATCAGTCGTTCGTTTTCTCGATCGTCATCATTATCATCATTATCATCATCATCATCATCATCATCATCATCATCATTACTACTACTTATAACCTTCTTCGCCTTGTACATCGAAGTTCGCAACTAGTAATTTTCGTTGGTAGCAAAGTCATTTTATTTTGGGAACGAACGACGAGAAGAGGAAGAGGATAGCATAGTTTCGTACCTAACCTCAATAATATTCTCTCTCTTTCTCTCTATAGGTCTACATCTCTCTATGTGTGCGTTTAACTAAGTAGAACGTTCGAAATTATACGTATACGTATATACATACATATATATACATATTTATATATGTATTCGACAACGCGATTTTATTCAATACGTAACATTAATGTCGTCTTCGAAAAGTTCCACCTCCTTTTTTCTCCCCCATTGTCGTCGTCGTTGTTATTATCATCGTCGTTGTCGTCATCGTCAATGACGAAACGACGATTCTTCGGTTTTTACTCGTCCTCCTCGTCCTTCTCCTTCTCCTCTTCCTCTTCCTCTTCTTCGTTTAACTTTTCGTCATTGTTGCAAGACTCTGTTGTTGCTACTAGGTTCATTAATAAACGACGACGGTTAGTGGTAGTACGTTTACACGCCATTTGAAGTTTCCGACATAACTAATCGGTTTATTACTGTGTCGTCCGTCGTCGTTACTGTGAAAATCCGTTCGTTATACTAATCCCAGTTTTCCATTTATTTGCGCAGCCTGCTAGAATGGTCTGGATTACCGTCGACGATAAGGTACTGATTCTGGATACATTTATATGTATATCGTTTGTCGATAGATCGATCGATTTTTCTTTTTCTTCTTTTCTTTTATTTCTTTTTTCTTTGTTAGCATTTTCTTCTTCTTTTCTTTTCTTTTCTTTTTTTCTTTCTTTCTTGGCCTCTTGAGTTTTCTTCTTCGTAAAATTTATTATTATTTTTTCGTTTCTTTTTTCTCTCCCTCTCCGTTTCTTTTTAGTTTTCTCTGTTTTGCCCTTCTTATTTTGGATTTTTATTTTTCGCTTTCTTACCTCCTCAAGTTTTTTTTTTTCTTTAGGTCTTATTTAGTCACATGTGTATTGTAGTTAGTTGATATCTCGTATTCTTGTTGTTGTTGTTGTTGTGTCGTTGTTGTTGTTGTGTTTGTCTTTGAAGTTTAATAATGATTGAGTTATATCAATGGGAACACTACGGAAGATTTAAATTATTTCTGAATATATGAAGATAAAAAGAAGAGAAAGACAAGATCTTTTGATTTCTTTGATTTTGACAATTTATTCCAATGAAAAATTAATTACACTTCTATTTCATGAATAATGAAAATCTTCCTACATACGTTTTTATTTATATACATATAACTTATTCTTGATATTATTTTATATATCGATCAAAGGTAGGTATATAAGTATCTATAAGATGTAGATTCTTTAAGTTGACGATCTTCAAAATATAAATATCAATTGTATCAATTTAAATAATTTTGTAATCGATTGATGTTGAATTATTCTGGCAAGTTACGTACACGAATATTTTCAATCGTGTTTCGTTTTGCGTGTAGTACATAATAACGATTGCGAAAGAGATTTATTCTCTCTTTCTAAAGAGTGAGGGAGAGGGAGAGAGAGAGAGAGAGAGAGAGAGAGAGAAAGAGAGAGAAGGAAAAAAAAGGCATAAAATTTATTTCCGATAAACTTCGACGATCGATCACGTTATTCGAATTAGTTAATTCGATTTATATCGACACGAGACGCGTTAGAAGCACGGGTTTGCAATTTTTCAATCCATTTTTTTTCTATTTATCCTGATAGATATTTTTTTTAATTAAATATGTAAATACATATACATATATATATATATGAATATTTATATAATGATAAGTAATTATATGAAAACTGCGTCGCTTATATTACCGAGAGATATTTTGTTATAAATACCGATCATTTATTTAAAATATTAATGAAATGTTAAAAAAGTAAAGAGGCCCATATAAATAGCAACTTTTCGATTATCGATTATATATCTTCTCGTTATCGCGATGATTACGAGAATAATTTTGTATTTTTTTTTTTGCTTTTCTAAGCGTTCATACTCGTTTTTTTATTTATTTATTTTTGTATTGTTATGTGTTCTTATTTTTTGAGAAGACTTTCTTTTTATTTATTATATGTTTTTTATTTATTATTTCTTTCTTCGATCGATCGAAATAGTTAATCATTTCTCTCTCTCTTTCTCTCTCTCTCTCTCTCTCCCTCTCTGTATTTATATTCACGAGAATGCATGCTCTCGATGACGTATACATTAGTGCATGCGAATTTCATTAGTACCGATTAGATAATACATTTTTGTATGAAAGCTATACTTAAAGATTACGTTCAGTGATAGTTATGTACATTTTTTTTTTCATCTTTACGATATTTATATTTTTATCATCATCATCATCATCATCATCATTATCATCATCGTCGTCGTTGTCGTAATGATTTAAATGTAAAAAATATAAAAAAAGTTTGCGACCTTTTATTTATATCCACCTTATATGTAAAACACGACGTCTAACGCATTAGAATTATTATATAACGGTATAAATAATTTTGCAGATGGCTGGAAAGCCGAATAATCAGGCGCTTTATGCACAAAGCCAATTGGATCATATGTGTGCCCTTGACATAGAGAATCATGCATCCTTCGTACGTCTATCTGGTATCATCTGTACAATTGGACCGGTCTCGAGATCCGTTGCGACCTTGGAAAAGATGATAGAAACTGGTATGAATATCGCCAGAATGAACTTCTCTCATGGATCTCACGAGTACCATGCTGAGACTATTAAAAACGTTAGGGAAGCACAGAAAAATCTATCTGCTCGTGCTGGTATCAATATTCCTGTAGCCATTGCTCTTGACACCAAGGGACCAGAGATTCGTACTGGACTTTTGGAAGGCGTAGGTTTCAACCATTGATTTATAATTTTTAATAGCAATGTATTTTCTTTTTTTTCCTTCTTTTCCACATAACTAACACCTTCTTCTATTAGAAGAAGAAGAAAAAAAAAGAAATGAAGTAACATCGTCGGACAGCAAAAATAATTTATAATCATTGTGCAAACGTTTGAACGATATATCTTTGATAACACAATAATCCCCCTATATATTAAACGAGTATCACGATTATTTTAATGAATACTTTTATGACTAACATTTGCGATTAAGTTTATGATTTATTTACATTTAACCGATGATAAAAATTTATCTATATCAACAAAGATACGATTTTTTGATGCAGGGTGGCTCAGCAGAAGTGGAATTGGTTAAAGGGCAGATATTTAAATTGTCCACTGACAAGGCTTATTTGGAGAATGGTAATGCAAGTACGATATACGTCGATTATGAGAATATTTCGAAAGTTTTGAAGGTCGGTAATCGTATATTCGTGGACGACGGTTTGATATCTCTCATCGTTACTGCAGTCAGTGAGTAATTGTTTCTTTTTTGTTCTTTCTTTTTCTTTTTTCTTCTTTTGAGAAATGCGAAGGATTGATCGATCGAATATTATCGATCTATCTTTGAAATTATTCTCATTTCTTGCAACAGGTCCAAACTTAATTACCACGACTGTTGAGAATGGTGGAATGTTAGGCTCTCGAAAAGGTGTTAATCTACCGGGTGTCCCAGTAGATTTGCCAGCAGTTTCTGAGAAGGACAAGTTAGATTTGGTATTCGGTGTCGAGCAAGAAGTCGATATGATATTTGCATCGTTCATACGAAACGCCGCTGCACTTACTGATATACGTAATATATTAGGTGACAAGGGTAAAAATATCAAGATTATTTCGAAGATAGAGAATCAACAAGGTATGGCGAATCTCGATGAGATCATAGAGGCGTCGGATGGTATAATGGTTGCTCGTGGTGACCTTGGTATTGAAATACCACCGGAGAAAGTTTTCCTCGCGCAAAAGTGTATGATAAGCCGTTGTAACAAGGTTGGTAAGCCAGTTATCTGTGCTACTCAAATGTTGGAGTCTATGGTAAAGAAGCCACGTGCTACCAGAGCCGAAACTTCGGACGTGGCCAATGCCATTCTCGATGGTGCTGATTGTGTTATGTTGTCAGGTATAAAAAAAAAAAAAAAAACATAAGCGAACGAAATGATATAATTAATAATTTCTCCTTTAAGGTGAAACTGCTAAAGGTGATTATCCTTTGGAATGCGTAAACACAATGGCCAATATTTGCAAAGAAGCCGAAGCCGCTATTTGGCAAACACAAATCTTCCATGATCTTTCAAGCAAAGCGTTACCACCTATCGATGCTACTCATGCCGTTGCTATTGCCGCCGTCGAAGCGTCCATCAAGTGCTTAGCTAGCGCTATTATTGTGATTACTACGTCGGGCCGGTCGGCACATCTTATCGCCAAGTACAGGCCACGCTGTCCGATTATCACGGTCACTAGATTCCATCAAGTCGCGCGACAAGCGCATCTTTATCGTGGCATTTTACCACTTTACTACGATGGTTTGTTTATCATTCTATATTTTTTTTCTCTTTCTTTTTTTCTCTGCGTTAAGGTTATTTATATTTTATAATTAGATATTAGCGTTAAGATTAGTTGTATGACGCAAATGTGCAAATGGATATTTATCGCTGGAGATACTTTTTTTTTTTTATTCGTTCTTTATCCTTTTCTTTTTTTTTTCTTTTTATTTTCTTCATTTATTTATTTATTTATCTTTTTTATATTTTTATAAATAGAGGCACCACTCTCTGATTGGCTGAAAGATGTCGATGTAAGGGTACAGTATGGATTGAAATTTGGCAAGAGTCGTGGTTTCGTACGAGCTGGAGATTCCGTTGTTGTTATCACTGGTTGGCGACAGGGTTCTGGGTTTACAAATACTCTTCGCATAGTGTATGTACATCCTGATTTTGAAACACGTGTTTCTAGTTGTTATAGTATAGAGAGTTCCGAAGAAGAATATCTTTATTTTTAAAATAATTATATGCATGTTTATTTGATACGTAATTTGACCATGATTCATAATGTCTTTGTTTTATTGTTGTTTGTTTATAAATAAAAATATATTTAATTTAAATTGCATGATTAAAAAAAAAAAGATGTCACTTAAATGAGATTCATATGTCACATCTTGAATACGATTAAATTAATATTGATACATTTCAGTGTTTCAGTGTGCATGTGTGTGCGTTTATACGTGTTATGTCAAATTTATAAAATTCAAAAAGATCAAAGTACGGTTATAATTATATTTTTCTATTCGTTGTTATTAAGTTAATTATTAATTTTTGATGATTTTTATTCGTGAATTTTTTTCTTAGTTATTGATCTATGTGCTTTCCATTAATGTTATTAATATTTTGTTGTTTTTTTTTATTTTTTACAATAATTAATTATTTATATTTTTTTAGAACCGTGGACTGAACCAACTACTCTGGTAATGGGTCTCGTTCATGATTAATTACTTTGCACAATGATTATTATTGAGCAAAATGATGAATCACTAATGAGTCTCGTAATCCTTCAGACATAGCTCTCATTTAAAAAAAATAAAATACTTGGCTACAGAATCAACCAACATCATATCGCAAGAAGATGATCTACCTAATAAAATTTTGAAAACGTGCGTTTAATACAAAACGCAAACCGTAGTAAATTCGTTGTAGAACAACGATACTATTTTGTTAGTAGACCCAGTATTATTATAATGCTGTTGAAAAGTATCCATTGAAGTCTGCCATACAGGATGAGATATAAATATATATATATATATATGTGTGTGTTATGTTTATATATATATACATATATATATGCTTATATTTGTGAAACACTGTGAAAACAATTTGAAAGAAAAGTTTAAGAGATGAATAAATTATTAAAATGAGAACTTTTTTGATTTTTATTCGAATTGAATATGTTTCAACATATGCCAACAATACTTACAACTGTTGTATGATTATGTAAGTACTTACACTTATACATTTTTTTTTTTAAAGAGGAATAACGAATCTCGATTAAGAAAAAAAAAAAAAAAAAGAAAGTTTCGATAATCTTAGTCATTTGGTAAATATCATGGGTAATAGTTAATTATTTAATTTTATCATTGAATATTTCTTGTCACCCAAAAAAAGAATATGGAATATTATTAATAATATCAATTATCATATATCATAATATCATATAATGCATATTAATAATTCATAAAAATTGATTTTTTATGTGAAGGTTAATAATATAAATCTATAACAAAATGTCGAACATGATATCAAGCAATCATCAAGTTCCATGGGTTCGTATTAATTAACAACTTATGACATAACAAAGCAATATATAAAAAGTGTTATTGTTAATTTTTTTCCTCACTATTATTTTTATATTTATCTACATTTCTTTCTGGGTTGATAGATAATCAATAATGAGACATTAAATGACAATCAATTAGAAGCAGCTTATGAAAAAAATCGACTGGATCATTGCATGCAATTGGATATCGATTCAAAGCCAAGGTTGGCCAAGCTTACGAATATTATGGTTACAATGAGTTGGTTATATTATATTCATAATTACTATATAAATGAAGATATAATTAGATTAGACATTGATAAATCCAATGAACATGCGATAAGAATGTTAGAAAAAACTTATGATTCCCTAGATCTAAATTATCCTATTATTATTATTATTATTATTACATTTATTTTGTTTCTCTCTATAAAAAAAAAAAAAAAAATAGGTATAACAAATTCTTATCCATTGGCAATCGCAAATATCATTAACGCTGGTGCAAACATACTTCGTTTGAATTTATCGCATGAAACAGAAAAATGGCACGTTATTACCGTAAAATCGATCAGAGAAGCGGGAAATATTATTTGCAAATGTACCTCTATATTTCGTTCAATCTCTGTGGCGCTTGATTTACATGGTCCCGAAATACGTACTGGAATATTTCGCGGCGATTCGTTATCCATGGTATAATAATTAATCTTTGAAACATTTCAAACGAAAAGATGATTTTCTTTCATTTTTTTATTTATTTATTTTTTTTTATTAATTCATTAATATCTTGAATGACAATATATGTATGCATAAGTTTATTATTAGAATTTATTTTAAATATCTGTAGATAGATGGCGTTATAAATGCGTTAGACGCCATTTTGAAAATACTTTCGTACAGGATCGTGCCGTATTCATCGAAGGTAATACTGTACGTTTATTGACGGAGGATAAAATACAACGAGCGGGTACGTCCTCTTGCTTTTGGGTGTCGTATCAAGAATTATCAAAAGTATGTCACAGAGGAGATACAATTTCGATCGATCGTGGCGCTGTAATGTTGAAAGTTATTTGTGTAGGTTAGTGAAAAGCAAAATCGATTAAATCCGTTCGATTTGTGAAAATAAAAGTAGACAATTAATACATTAGAAACACACATAACATAAATAATTAAATAGAAGTTTTAAAACACATTAAACATTTGATGATTTTAATGCAGGAACCAGTGACATACTGTGTAGGATTATAAAAGGTGGTATTATCGGAAATACAAAAACGATTCAACTTTTGGACAGCATCATTTCGTTCCCAATTATTTCCAAACAGGATAGCAAAGATATCGAACTAGCTTGCAAGCTCGAATGCGATTTTATTATTGTCAATCAAGCACGTAACAGAAAAATGATACGTTCTGTACGTGCCGAAATAAATCAAATAGGTTCGTAAAAGATTATTTATTAGATTTGTCCATACGTAATAATAATTTTATAGGACCGAAGTGAATCATTGTTTGATTTTTTTTTCTTTCCTTTTTTTTTCTCCCTTTTTCTTTTTAGGATGTAATTGGATTAAAATTTTAGCGAAGATCTGTTCCAAGCAGGGTTTACAAAATTTTGACGAAATATTGAGCGAAGCCGACGGTATTATCTTTGAAAGATCTAGTTTGGAGCTCGATATAGGAATAGAAAAATTATTTATCGCGCAAAAGTCTGTAATAGCTAAATGTAACAGGGTTAATATTACGATTGTCACATATTATAAGTATCTTGTAATATTCTCGGAAATTAAATTCGTCATATTGTTGGATCGATTCTAGGCGGGTAAACCTGTCGTCATAAATTTTCGTCCAATAATCGAGAAAATGCCGAAAATTAATGTAGAATTAGTAGCAACTGCTGTATTAGATGGAGCGGATACAATTAGCTTGACTACAGGAAATTTGAACTTGAAAGATACTTTACAGCTTGTTCAAGAAATTAATATTGTATGTAGAGAAGCGGAAAGTGCACGATGGCAAAGAGAAATTTTCAATACTTTTACTAATTTGGTAAGTTATTATGTAATATATTGTTTTATATATAAACAGTTTGTCCTAAAGAATGAGAACATAAACGACAAATGTCATATTGTTTTATCAGATTCGATATATGATATAGCAAGTTATTATTTTTGGATTGTCCTAAAAACTATAAGTGACAAATCTTGTTTTATAAAAAATATAAACTGTGTTTCTCTTTTTTATTATTAATTAACATCGAAGATCAAATTTGCAATGTTATTTATTTTTCTGTTTTATTTATAATTAAGGCGACGATACCATTGGATGTAGTGCATTCGATCGTCATTGGCGCCATACAGGCATCCTTGAATAGTAATGCAGCAGCCATCATAATCACGACTACGACCGGACGTAGCGCCGTCTTGCTCTCGATTTATCGACCACGATGTCCCATCGTAGCTGTTACGCGTTTTGGTTTTGTTGCCCGATACTTAAATATCTATTTTGCCATACATTCTATTCATTACCTTGGTAAGGCATCGTTACGAAGACATTTTTTAATTTTTTAACTCTTTATAATCCAATTTTTTTTGTTCTCTCATTCTTTTTTTTCTTTATTCTTTTCTTTTTGTATTTATCGAAAAAGTTATATGACGTTAAATTTGTACTGATATATAAGTTATACTTGGTATAATTTCTATATTACAACTGGTTTTAATACTAATATATTGATAAGTTTCTTTTTTTTCAGTATAATTATACTATACTAAGTATAACTTATATTTAATCAATTTGTAACAAAAAAGGTCAAATGAGATTTAATAAGTATATAAGTATAAAGTGATTTTAAAGTTACGTGATGTTATAGAGTGTTAACAATGCTTTTGTCGTCTTTTTTTTTCTTTTAATTATTATGTTTCTTATTTTTTCTTTTTTTTTTTACACAATCGGTAAATAAATTCATAACGACGAAAAGCAGCTGAGACCAGGAGAGAACAAATATGAAGTATATTTACAGTTAATGCTTTTATAATTCCTTTTATTCGTCTTTTTGTTCTCCTCTTTTTAACGCCAACGTATTATCGAGAATTAAACGGGTGGGCTGCAGTGTACATACATTTGCGA
Organism: Vespula vulgaris; assembly: GCF_905475345.1. Lineage (NCBI taxonomy): Eukaryota > Metazoa > Arthropoda > Insecta > Hymenoptera > Vespidae > Vespula > Vespula vulgaris. The sequence continues at coordinate 2,988,666 of NC_066607.1, forward strand.
TGAAAGAAAGGGATCGCAGTGAATGTTTGTCCACATATGGGACATTAATGAGTTCTCTCCCATAATTGTTTTGTTGGAAAGTTAAAACGACATATGATTCGTTCGGAACGTCGATTCTTTTTCTTGTCTTTTTTCTATTTTTCTTCAATAATTATATTGTTTTACTCGTGCTTCATAAATCATTATTAACGTTTGATAATTCGAATTATACAAAATTGTCGAAACGCTTTCGTCTCTTTTTTTTTTCGTTTTCTCTGCGCGTTTAATGTTTTATAAATCACGATTTAAAACAACTTTAATAATTTTTTAGCGTCACCTTTACCCGATTGGATTAAAGATATCAATATACGCGTGCGAGCTGGTTTGGAGTATTTAATAAGAAAAAATTATATCAACATTGGTGATGCGATAGTGGTAGTTGGACCATCGCGACAAGATGGAGGATTAATTAACACTATCCAAATGATTTACGTATCTTTTAATCTGGTCAAATCATTCACAACAGATCGAATTACGTCGTTATCGAAAAATCATGAGATTTCATTTTGATTGGAAAAACGAAAAGAGAGAGGAAAAGAAAAGGAAAGAAAAAAAGAAAAACGAATCAAAAGATAAAAAAATTAGCAAAAATCTTATTAAAAGACGACAAGAGATTTCAATACTATCGTTAAATTTAATAAAATCGAATGAAAATACAAACGTAAATGTTGATAGACTATTGAGAGACAAGAAAAGAAACTAGAATGTACATTGAGAAAGTCCTTTTCATTGACAAAACAATCTGTGGACGTTCAATGAACAGATGGTTACGTCGTTGTAACGGTTAGCAATGACGTTATCTCTGTTATAACTGATTAGGTTCTACGGCTTGTAGAACGAAGGACAAAGTTCATGGAGGTAGATAAAACCGATTGGAGGTCGGTTTCTAGTACATACGTTCAAACTACTATCGGTATCTTTTTGTCTTCGGTGAAACAAGTAACAAGGTGGATTTTTGACGTCAAGATCTAAAACAACGAGTAATACGAGTATCGGTAGACATAATAACGTGCGTAATATCAATGTCTTTACATACATATAATGTTAATAATAGTCACTTATTAAATAGGATAACATTGAGTACGAATAAAATAATTCTACGAACGTATTTATAAATTTACTGTATATCGTATTTTATCGTATACATTTATACGTACATACATACATACATTTATATATATAACATATATATATATATATATATATATATATATATATACACACTCTCTTTTCTAGCATCGATCGATATCTCCATTATTCTAGTGAGATATGTTTATTTAGACATTAGCTGAGAACGATCTCGAGTAGACATTAACACTAAACGCATCCTTGTAATTCAATACGTTCATAGGAATACTTGAAGTTTGACGAGAAGTAATTTAGTTTTTCAAGTGTCTGGTTTAATTTCGAAATTGTCCAAAGATCGATTCTTTGGAGAGGTATGGTCTGATACAAAAAAACTTTTCTTTTTTTTATTATTCTTATCCTTATTCTTATTATTATTAATAGTAATAGTAGTAGTAGTAGTAATAGTAGTAGTTAGTAGTAGTATTACTAGGTTATATCTATATAATAAAATTTCATATTTTATATTCGTACTCCTTTGAAAGTAATAAATCGAGATATTATCAACCGTCCGCCGCAAGAGACGCAACTCCGAGTTCTCCAATTTAAATTGCATAAGGATGCAAAATCAACGAATGAATTTTTGAATTATGTTAAACTTGAATGTCTAGTCCCTCGTGAACGATGTATATAAGAGAATATTTGTAGAAGGGTGAAAATAAGTTCTTGTAAACGTACTCACGCGTCTCGACCAGTAAAGATTCTTAAGTAATGAAATTAGATTGAAGCGATCTATCGTTAATTCATGTTACGATCTTTCTTCGTCGTTGTAAGAAATGTTAATCGTTAATTTTCATTTAAATTATTTACCTAAGTAAAGTTTCGGTATACTATGAAGTTTATTAATTTTATTTTAAAGTTGATTAGTTCTTTTTATTCGTTGTTTCTCTCGCTCTTTTTTTTTTTCTTTTTTTTTTATACATTTGAAACGACACTTTTTGTACAAGCTAAAATTTCTAGTTAAAATTTCTAGGTCAGTTTTTTTTACGTCTACATTGCACGTCATATTATTCTCTGATAATATAAGGAATAATCTGTTTCATTTTAAAATCAATCGTGCAATAGTATTACCGATATTCGTATTTAATCACGTTGTCGATTGGTAAAAAGAAAAAGAAAAAAGAAATAGCAAGGACTGTAGGGTGACTTTCGATATATGCTTTGATTTGTCAAATAGAGATTTAGTTTATCGTGACTTATAGATTAGATAAGTTAGAAATATATTTCATATCTCTCGTTCTTTAACATAGGACGATTGCAAGAACCAATATAGTTTTTTCTTTTTGTTTCTTTTATATTTATTTTTTTTATTTTTTTCAATCAAATTATAATGAAACACGTTTGAGAGAACAGTTGTGATTTCAGTTTTTTTTTCTTTCTTTTCTTCTTTTCATTATTTGTAGAGATAAAAATAATGCATGATTGAAGTATAGTTTAATATATGAATTATACGAAAGTGGATTACGAAAAGTGGAATCTATTTTGCTGCGATCTTTTTTTTTTTTTTTTAATCTATACGTATATCTATTACTTCGTCGATAATCGGGAAAATGTAAGGAAAATTGAAGAAATTTTCGCTGATAATTATCTATTATCTATTGTCGTCGTATATTCTTAATAATGCTTTGTCGCGTTACTTAATGATTATTCTTCAATGGCACAGAAAAATAAGTTATTTTTAAAACGTTAGTCTCGTACTTATCGTCGTCGTCGTCCTCGTCGTCGTCGTCATCGATAATATAATAACGAATATACATAGATTTCGCTTGTTATTTCTTTCATCGTCTCTTTAAATCTTCTCTTTTACAAATTATTGATCTTAAGATTTGTCAGATAACTCGGAGAAAATTAGTATTTGCTTAAGCGAAAGATCATACTCGGTTAACTGAAAAGTTTTCCCTGGATATATATAAATAATCTTGATAAAAGTAAAAAATTCGTAAGAGGAATATAGACGAAAAGGATCGTTTCTGAGTGTATCTTTCTAAAAGCGATGGTTTTTAAATTTGTACCAGGGTCAAATGATACGAACGAATTCGAAGATTCCAAGAAATGAAGAAAAAAAGAAAAAAAAAAGAAAAAGAAAAATATGTCGTCTCATTGCCTTTCTAAGCAAACTGATAAGACGTTGTCAGATTGAAAAGAAGTAAGAGAGCTGACTAGAATATTCTTAAGGTAAAATCATCTTAATGAAAGTGACTTGCATAAAATGCTTGCATTGATACCTCTTTTTAAAAGTCACTCCATGTATTTTAACTTTATCAACTTAAACTTTATACTTTTTCAAGTTTTTACTTTCCCTACCATCACGCTTATCTAAGACGTTCTAACTGTCGATAATTATAAAAGAAATAGATCAATATTATTTCTACATTGGTTTCTAATATTTTGAAAAAATTAAAATTCGTCTTGTACATATTTCAAAGATCCTAGAAATCGATATATCATAATGAAAAACAAGGAAAACGATAAGAGGTAAACAAAAATATGTCCTCAAAGTATGACAAATTCTGAGAGATGAAATTCGACGAATAACGTAGAACGATCATCTTTGTTAAACAATGATGACCGTGATGTTTAGGTCAAAAAAGACGAAACGAAAAGAGGAAAGAAGAGAAGAGAAGAGAAGAGAAGAGAGAAACAAAGAATGAAAGAAAGAGAAAGATCCATAATATTTATATTTCGCGCAGGAGTACGATTCGAGCGACTCGATAATATATACAACATGTATATACGTGTGGAAAAAAGATAATTATTACACTTTAACGAGAGGATTACGTCAGGACCCATTGGCATCGTTAAAACTACGACAAATATAAATATCATAATCGTCATTAGGAAGAACCGAGTCACATCGTGACTACCATCCTCCGTGTCGTTGCTGGTTTCAAGGAAGGGTGAATAGGAGAAGAGGAGGAGAGTGGAGAAGGTGGTGGTGATGAAGGAAGAGGAGGAGGAGGAGGAGGAGGAGGAGGAGGAAGAAGAGGAGGAAGAGGAAGAGGAAGAGGGGAGAGGTGCTTGTGAGAGAGAAATCGCGAGGAAGGGATGAGAAGAGAGGAACGCTTGCGCCCCGTAACCGCGTGGCTGCTTTTCAAGCGGCCACCTGTGCACCCACCCTCTTCATCCCCCATCGAAAGCACCATCGCGGCTTTCCCCGTATATATAAAGGGATCCACGGCATCTCTACACTTCGCATCATTACTGCGGTAACGTGCGATAGAGCTCACCGACGGTCCCTTACGACATCGACTTTTTGTCATCGCATCGATAGATTAAATTTAATCTATTAAAGAAGGAAAGAGAAGAAATTCTCTTGGCGATCAAATTCTTTTTCTTCCGAAGAACTCGAATCGGCGAACGTTCATGTAAGTAAACTTTGTGTCATATCGAAATCTTCTTTCCTTTTCTTTTCGTTTATTTTCTTTTATTTTATTTTATTTTATTTTATTTTATTTTATTTCGCTGCGTATCGTGAATGTGTAAAAGTGACCGACATATGCGTCTTAATTTCACGATATCTTTCTAAATAGATACCTTGGACGTATTTATTTATTTATTTATTTTCTTCTTTCCATACATCGATCTACGTTATAACTAGGTGGAAGTATTAGAAAGAAAGAAAAAAAATTATTTATGTTGTATGTGTAGAGAGGAAGAAATATGCGCTTCACTCTCAGAAATTCCATGTTAATTTGTGTTTTGTTGCATCCTATTTTATCTCTCGTTTTTTTTTACTTTCTTTTCCTTTTTTTTTTAATTATTCGAATAGTGAAATAGAGAATAGATTTTAAATTTCATTTACCTCCGACTGTGTATATATATATATATAAAAGTATTAATTAAAATACTATATAATAGTATTATTTAATATATATATATACAGATATATGTATGTATGTATGTATGTATGTATGTATGTATGTATCTATGAATTTACGTATATATATACTATTTTAATTAATACTTTTTTTTTCTTTTCTCAACTCGTATACACACAACTACTAATCGTAATTAAAGGGGATGGTAATTTGCAATGACATACAACTTTCCAACTTAGAGAAACATCGGATATTACATTGGCAAACTTGTTGAAAGTTTCTCTCTCTCTCTCCTCTCTCTCTTTCTCTCTCTATCCTCTTCTCTTTCTTTTTCCTCTTTCTCTCTCTCGTAATTTTAGAATGATCTCTTTAAGAAACATTGCATCTCATTATCGCGCTTTTGTTCGTCTCATACGTTGATTTCTCAGCCTTTCTTTACGTTCAAGTTGAAAACAGGATTTAATTGACTTAGAAATTATTCACACGATCTACACGTACGGGGTTTCTGTCATGTTTGTCGTTTCCACGGATTTCTCTTTCAAATGTATGTTCTCGAGAGACACGTTTACATGAACATTACAAAACGCCGAAGGAATCGAGAATTCATATTCATACAAGATGTCTTAAGATTAATAGGAACTTCTATATACATACATATATATATATATGTATGTATGTAGGAATGTATATATGAGTACGCTTATATAATTGACAAAACAAAATACAAGAGAATTTATTATAACATTTCTAAAATAAATATATATAACGTTTTATCAATGCATAGACTTATATATGTATTTATATGTGTAGTATACGCGTAATCGACAGATATATAAATCATTAAAAATTACTAGCATTGTTGGAAAATACAAGTGACGATTATTTAAAAAAAGAAAAAAGAGAAAGGAAAAGGACCTATCGCGATTTATTTATTTAATCGACGAATCTACAACCTCTTCCTTCTTTTTTCTTTCTCTTTTTTTTTTTCTTCTCGGTTGCATCCACTCGATAAGCCGATGCATGTTTGTTTCTACCGGATGTCATCGAAAAATTCGTCGTTCGCTTGGAAAATACTCCTTCGCGCGTATTCTCATAAAAAATCAGTCGATAAAAAATAATATACTTTTAAGTTTGCGCCTGACTGCCTTTTTTCTTTCTTGCCTAGCCGCGATCTGAGAATAGTCTCATTTTTCTAAATATATACCCTCTGTGATCGTAAACAGTGATTACGGTTTTACTTGAGCGCGCATATCTCTTTATGGGTTGCGTCAATATAAAGTTATGGGGTTCGGGAATATCGTTTTTTACTATCGAACTATCGTTTCCAATCGTCTATTCGTTAAAGACAATAGTTGTGTAAATACATTTTTTAAAACAATTTTTTCCTTCAATTACAAGATTAGTTAGTTGCCTGTATACATGTACATATATCTAAATAATAGTTACGATAACGTTTATCGTATTATATATCTATGTATATGTTATATTTACATATCTATAGATTCTTTTTATGAAATATTTCTGTGTGCGTATACGTATTGTGTAACTAAGTACCTACGAGGTGTAATCATTTTTTAAAGAATTTTGCTTTTGAATACCTTTATCCAAATAATAGTTTTGATTAATTTTATTAATTTATTTTTTGAATACAATACGTATACAAGTTTGCAGAAAGTATCTAGAATTTCTTCTGATGTATATACGGAAATAATCAAATATTTTCAAATTTTTTTCTCTATGTTAACTTTTCATAAAGATTTATCCTTTCTATGAATGATAAAAAGCTTTCTTTGTTTTTTGTCATTTTTTTTTTTTGAAGAGAGAATGAATACAGAAAGAAGGCGGAAGAGAGATAAAGCTAATTAAATTTTATATTGGATTTGCAGCTTATGTCGAAAAAAAAATGCTATAAACAAATTGATTAAAAAATTCTTTCGTACGATCGGGTCTTTGTTTCTTTTTTCTTTTTTTATTCTGAATTTTGTATTGTATTGTATTTGTTTTTTTTTTTTTTTTGAAGTAATTTGATTCGAAAAAGAGATTTATTCTCTGCAAACGATAGATTCTCTCTCTCTTTTTCTCGTTTTATTTGCGAGAAGATACCCCATCGTGAATCGTCACTTGTTGCTGGCCGACCGATCGATTATTCTCCGTTCGTCCCTGTTAAAAAAAAAAAAAAAAAATCAAATTTGTTAATCGAATTCAACTTGATCTTTTCTCTCTTTCTCTCTTTTTAATCAAATTTTGTTGCGATAAAATTATTTACACAAATTGTTCATATCACAGACTTTTACAGAATAATTTCATAACACATAAGATTTGTTAAAAGATCAATCGGAAAATGTTCGTCGATCGAGAAAATCTGTCTGTAAAATAATCGTCCACGGTACGTTGAAATTCGATCGATCGGAATTACAAATTTTGTATTATTTCACGAGAAACGTGCGGTTAATAATAATAAAAAAAAAAAAAATAAATAAATAAATAAAAAGAAGAAAAATAAAATCGTTTACACGAACATCGAAATGTCGAAACGAATCATCCGCGCCGATGCAACGTAGATATCTATTTTTTTTTATGTATTTACGACATGACATGAAAAAAAGAAAAAAAATTATTATAATAGATTTCATTCGATCAATTTTTTTTTCTGTTTCATTTCCTATACATGATGTTAACTCAATGTTAACTCCAAATAGCGAAAAATTAAAATCTGTTGAAATGTAATAAAGTTTAAAGCATATGTCGAGTGTTTTAACAAGAAATATAGGATGACGCGTTACATATACCTCCTAACATAGTTATATAAAATATACATATGTATATACATAGATATACAATATATATATACATACCTGTACAATATAGATAAGTATTATACATACTCGTGCAAGTATCACGGGTGAGAAGACATATTACCCGCCGACAGGGATGATATGCAAAAGTTAGGCGCCTAAGGGGACCAATGTTATATTAATATGTCTTACCTAATATAGATTGTAATGTTTATATAAACATTGTTTGATCCGATGGGAGATATTACGGTCAGTATAGTGTGATCGATCGAATTGGGATCGAAATTCATTGGATCTTTATTTTTTTCTCTTCTTCTCCTTTTTTCTTTGTAACCAAAGATAAAAAATGAATATACGTATCGACGTAGCTTGCAAAATAAAAAGAAAAAAAAACAAAAAGAGCAAAGAATGCCCTCATTTTATCGAAAATCGAAGATATTTCACGGGAGTTTTCACGGGATTATTATCCTTTAAAGAATAAAATAAAAGAGGGAAAAAAAAAGAAGTAATGAAATTCGAGAGATCGAAGAGAGACTAAAAAAGTCTATCCAGGCAAAAACTCTTCTTCTCTTCGTGGATTATAATAATCTTTATAGGCAAATAATAATGCGATGACGACAACGACGACGACGACGACGACGACGACGTCTATCGCATTGATTGCAACGACTTTTGTCAGCGTAAATGATAAAATTGGCATTTTCATAAATAATTAATCGTGGAAGCTCATACATTTTTCTTATTTTCTCTCTCTCTCTCTCTCTCTCTCTCTCTCTCTCTCTGTTTTATTTTTTTTTATTTACCACTTTTTCCTTTTATTTTTTAGTTTTCTACTCGATACATTTTATGATATAAATACCGATATCATTTTTATGGAAATACGTAAATGTATCAATATATATATATATATGAGAGAGAGAGAGAGAGAGAGAAAGAGAGAGAGAGAGAAATTGAAAGAGGACAGAATAGCTCATTAATATTTTAAATGCCAAACTGACGAGATCTATTAAAAAGAAAAATAAAATAAAATTTCTGGTGCATCTTAAATAGGCAAGGTACTAGTTCGATCGTTATAAAAATAAAAAAATAAAAAAGATGAAATAAAACGAGGATAGAGGAAGAGAAGGAAGAAGAAAAAGAAGAAAACATCGTTCGCTTCCTAACAATCTCAAATATCTCCGATACTATCGACCCCGTTATTACGTGTTATCGTGAAAAAGAGACAGATCTTCAATGTACCTTATACTATTATAATATATATTTGCATTTCATTCAAACTCTTAATTGCATGATATATATACACATGAGACTCGTTATTATCTATATTATATATTTAATACAACATTCTTTAATTTAATTATTTTAATATTTTGTCCCATAGGATGTTTATACAAATCCTATGATATTTCTTGTCTCTTATTTTTTTTTTTTTAAGATCGTTTATTACCAAATATAATGAATTAAAGCTGACGATGCGACAAGAAACTGGTTTTTTGAAACTGTGGTTTGTATTCGTTATTTTTCGTTTAGAAACGATATTAATAAGTTAACTGTTAATTGATCAATAAAATTATAGTTCGATAAAACGTTTGTACAAGGTACAAGTGTTATTCGTTCATCGTTGTTGAATGTGTTTTGAACTCTGGTACTGTTTTTGTTTGATCTGTTGAAAATCCAATAAGAACAATGGATAGAATGGAGCATCAAAAAGCGACGAAGCTTTATGGGTTTATTTATTTAACACTCTGTTTATTTCATACTGCTGGGAGAGTGAGTGGTAGTGGTAGATAGTTGGTCACATACGTACATATTTATCTATGTACATAATAAACGTCCTCTCGGACAATCTCGAATCTCACGACGATCATAAAACGTAACTGTGTAATATGTGTATAGACAAGATTAATTTCAAGAATATTTCTCGATATATCGATGTTTTCGTTATACTCATCGAACATTTAACGAGATTTTTTTTTTAACACAATTATTACATATCGTCATCAATTCTGTTGTGAGATCGAATGATGACATAAAAAGTGTGCATTCATTGTTCGTTCTTTTTTAATCTTCTTTTTTTTTTTTTTTTTTTTTTTTTTTTTTTCTTACAGAAAATCCAACATGAGGGCTGAATTGGGTCTAAGAACTAGCATTCTTCTTGTCATCTTTGGCATCGTCTGCGCGATGGAAAATTATGTGGATTATGGAGGTACGAATTGTATAATATATATATATCAATGTTTTTTGTCAGTATTTTGTTTTTTTTTATTATTAATATATACCGCGAAAGAAATATTTGAAATAATATAGACTTTCTTTCTTTTATTATTATCATTATTTTTTCTTTTTAATTAAAATCTACAATTTGCGTTATAAATTTCTCTCTTTCGAAAAGTGGATATAAAAGATCTTATCGAAGAAAATCTATTGATGATAATTTATTCAAACATACCAAATGATCGATAAGATTGAAGAGGATGAATATTTAACGATGAATTTTCTTTCTTCAAGATTAATTTTGTAGGATGATATGCTTATCTTTATTTATGCAGAAACACATGAAAAATAAAACGATTAAAACTCGTATGCTTACAAATACAATAAAGAAGCTTTCAAATAAGCCGCTTAACTAATTGTCATGTGTTTGAAAATTAAAATGCTTTATATTTGAAAATTTAATTCAAAATAATATCAAACTAATATAAAATATGTATTCGATATATCTTTTTCTTTTTTTTTTATTGCTTCGGTATTAAATCATTTAAATTTATTTACACATACACACACACGATACAATTTTTACATAGAGTTTTATTTGTTAGTAATATATTAAAAAACAGAAAAAGAAATGAGGTCATATTATTTTTCAATATGGTAGACATCGTCTTTTTCATCAACGTAGAATCGAAAAATTCGTTTTGCAAAAGACACAATGTTTCGACTTTCTTCGCTAAAAAACAATATGATTTCGATAAAATCGTTGAACCGTTTCAAAAAGAACCTGAAAGGAACTACGCTATTTTTCAAAGATCGATATGGTTCATCCATTCATATTTTGTATTTTTACCTATCAATGGAATCCATAGAATCTTCTATTTCCGTTTTCATTCGATATGACTACGCATCGTTCTATTCCTCTTTCTCTTTGTCTCTATCCGTACTATTCAACGTAGTACCTGCACATTTTCCGTTTGACCATCCTTTTGGATTTATCGATGCTTTTGTAATTTACAATACTTTTCGATTTATCACAATCTGTGATGGTCGTATTGTCAGAACGATAAAAGAAAGAATAATTTTTTTGATTTTCACTCTCGTTGATAGCATATATAAGCGATAGATAACAATAATAATATTTCTTTTTGGAAGTGATTCTTTTCACAAGTGCAATCCTTTTCGATGATAAAATTTTCTAAGAATATATTTAGATTCATTTTCGATTCGTACAATCTTATTAATTAAATCTAACAACTCGGATTTACCAAACAGTTTAATTCTGAAATCGATCTTTGTATTAATTTGAATGCAATACAATTTTTTTTTGTTCAATCAGAATATTAAAAAAAAATGTTTTTATATAACTATCGATTGCATGCATTATTTTTAGATTTCATTTGTTCATGAGATTCGTGATATATATATATATATATATATATATATATATATATATATATGTATGTATATAAACATCCTTTTTTTATCGTTTTTACGTGTACTCCGTTTATTTTTAATAACCTCTGGGTCTTTATCATAAAGATCAAACCCGAATAAAACGAAGAACGTTACTTATCGTAAAACAATTTAACGACTCTCGTATCAGCTTTCATGCACATCGTCTCTCTATGATAGAATTATTCAAAACGTAATAAATAATATTTCCGAATATTTTCATTGACGTTAACCGTAGAAATGCAATTTCTATTCTTTTACTTGGGAAAATTGAAAAATGAATGTTAAAATTAAACAAAACGTTCGTTCCAATAGAAACTTTTATTCGCTTCTGGCTATTCCTGCGTTTTATCTATCTATTTCTTTTTCTTTTTTCTTCTCTGTCTTTTTTTTTTTTTACGATTAACATAGCCGAAAGAAAATCATTATCCGGATGGAATCGAAACGAACGTGTGTTTATCGATCTTTAAAAAATCACAAAAGTATGTATATACGGTATATATGTAGACGCATATGCACACACAGACGCGCATAATATACACAGACGTCAGAGAATGACATGATATTTCCATAATAATTCATTAGATCGTTGGCGGTGACACGATATTATCAGAAATTGATAACACGAGACAACCGATACATCAAAATATGCTCATTGTATAAGAATAGGAGAATTTTTCAGCTTGCATTGAACCTGTCCGGATATTATATACAAATATGACCCCTTGCTCTTTGATATTTTTTTCTTTTCTTTCCTTTTCCTTTTTTTTTATACTGTCAAAAATAGACCGTCATCAAAAATCGCTCATTTTCGTGACGATCGTTTCGACTTCGATCGGTTTCGAATAAAAATATTGAAACCATGAAATCTTTTTTATCGATAAAAAATATCTTGATTATTTAAGTGACCTTATTGATAATAATTGATGGTAATTAAAAAAAAAAAGAAGAAGGATTAAAAATTGCCATTGTCGATGATAAAATTATTGATATTTATATTTGTTAATTTGTTTCTTTCTTTCTTTTTCTTTTTTTTTCTTCTTTTTTCTCCTTTCAGACGAATCACCGGATAAATCGCCGGCTGAGAATATTCACGAGCTTTACAGACTCATCTTACAACGTAACGCTTTAGAGAACGGCGGATTTAATGGTATCCCATTGGAACATCTTATGATTCGTAAATCCCAACGTTCACCATCATTGCGCTTACGATTTGGACGTTCTGGCTCACCTCATGTTCCGGTAAGTTACTACGTTATATGACAAAATTTCGGGTTCATTCAATTAATAATATATATATATATATATATATATATATATATATATATATATATACACGTATATAAAATAGTCAGTCAGTGAACTTGTTCGTAAGATGCAACGTGACAAGTACAAATTTGCAAGAGCATAGGAAGAGTGACAAGGCATATTACTAAAATTTTTATCGCTATTGGTATACACCAATAGTGGTATATAGATACATACATAGATAGATAGATAGATAGATAGATAGATAGATAGATAGGCAGAAAAAAAAGACACGAGAACTAGTCCCAAGGGTTTATCGATCGTTCGCAAAGTGACGCGTCTTTGAGAAATAACACTTTACGAAGGAAACAACGAAGCAATTTCCAGTCTGTCGCGCGCGATCGTTTCAACTTTTATATAAATAGATATACCAAATCGTATATGGTTGAACGGCCAGAGAAACGAAACGAAATAGGGAGAGAAAGAGAGGGAGATAAAGAAAAAAAAGAAAGAAAGCATATACCTACGTACGTAAGTACAATATATACGTGATGAGGGGAGGAAAAGGAGAGAGAGAGAGAGAGAGAGAGAGAGAGAGAGAGAGAGAGAGAAAGAGAAAAGAAAAAAGACATCGCTAAGAAAAAGAAAAATTCGCATCGTTCGCAACACCGCGATATCGGGGCGCTGACTAATGCGTTTTCACGAAAAATATTTCTAAAGTAAAACCAAGAAGCGAACTTATGAATTATGGATATTCTATGACACTACGAGGCAATATATCGTTTCTTACATATAACGGGATAAACATTAAATGTAAAAATATTTTTAACGTAGAGAGATTTTTTTATTTCTCTCTATCTATCTATCCTTCTGTTTCTATCTTTTTCTCTCTCTTTTTTTTTTCGTATTACAAGATACGAGGATGAAGAAAAATAAGAGAAAATTTCATTCAAAATAAAGATTCAATGATCAAATCAATTGCCTTCTTCTTCGTGGTTTTCTTCTCTCTTTCTCTTTCTCTCTCTCTCTGTCTCTCTTTTTCTTTCTCCACTTCCTTTTATCTATTTATTTATATATCTATTTTCCCTTCTCCTTTTCTCTTTTTCGATAAGTTGACACGAACGGTCATGTCTCATCAAGGCATCTCTTCTTCTCTAATCAAGCTTTTCTTCTCGATCACGTAAGATTGTCCTCAATTTCTTGCTTCTTTTTTCCTCATATCCAATAATGTCTCCCTCCCTATTTAGAGAAGCCCTTCTAAAACAACTTGTTTCTCTATGTTGCGTATTTCCAATCTTCAATTCATTCAATCGAATCAACTGAATCACGGCCTATCATCATATGTATCATTCCCCTTTTAAAGAGGCAATTTTCTTTTTCTTTTTTCTTTTTTTTTTCTTTTATATAGTTTCTTTTTTTTTTTTTACGACGACGAACATGTCTATTAAGTAGGTAGTGTCGTTCTTTTTTTTGTTCTAATTTTTTTTTTTCTATTTCGTCACCTCCTACTACATTATCGCGACGATCTTTCGAAGCTCATTAACTTTGAGAATGGAGAATAATTTTTTTCCAAGCGAATAAATATCTCGTTCGTTCGATACGTTTAAAGAGCTAAGAATATATATATATATATATATATATATATATATATATATATCATTTATTCGATAAAATTAATTCGAATGAAATAGAATGTTAATCGATGCGTTAAATCGTTTTGCACCAAGAGACAGAGATAGAGATAGAGATAGAAATATATATATATATATATACAGAGAGGGAAAGAGAAAGAAAAAGAAAGAATAGTAGTATATAATTAAATGAATATTTTCAATGAATTTATTAATTAAGGTCATTCCCTCGATTTCCATTTATGTTACAGGCGGGCTTGCTCTCGAAGCCGATGGCAGCTGTGGCGACGGGTTTCGAGGATAACAATTAATAAAGCAAAGGACGAATCGAATTATTTTTCCTTTGCTATGGAACGACGTCACTCTCTTATATTTCTCATACATATTAGATAAAGCGTAAGAAAACTTCTCTTGAAACCTACGCTTATTATATTAACGACGATAGGAAAGTTAAAAAAAAAAAAGATTTATTGTCACCATTTGTCCGTAATCGATAGTTATCTCTAAAGATTCCTCTGTTTCTTCTTCGTAACAGCGATGTTCTATTCTATCTATAGAAGAAAAAAAAAATAGGAAAAAAAATATCAAACAAAAAAAAAGAGATCAAGAGAAATGTATATCAATAATATCAAGAGGATCACTCGAAAACATGATAACCAACCCCTCCTATATAATTAATTATCTAATTTATTTGTATAAATGGTGAGCCATAGAAAATAATATAATTCGTGTAACAAAACCTTGAATCGACATATGAAATGCGTTTTATGGCATATTATATCCATTTTCTATTTGTCGATTAAACGATTAATATCGTAGCTTTCCATTAGATAAGAGGATTGTCGTTAACTACGTAGAAACCTACATACATACATTGTCTTGTGTAACTTTATATACCTAATCGTTACGATCTGCTGCTTGTTTTCATGCTGAAAGCTAAAATAGTGATCTCATATCGTCATAGTGAAAAAAGGCGTCTGGCCTAAATACCTCTCAATTTTTGATAAATTTGTTTTATTTTTTCTTCCTTTTTTTTTTTTAATTATCAATTACTTTTCCCTTTGCAATTCGAAAATAAAATAAAAAAGAATCTTCTTCTCGGAAATTTCCATTCCGTTGGAACGTTTCACATAACAAATTCGGTGTATATTCTTCAAGAACGTCCATTAAATGAGTATGAATAAAAAAAAAAAGAAAAAAATATATATATACGTATATATGTGCCAAAAAAAAGGAAAGAAAAATGTGTATGAATAGAAAAAAAAAAAAATCAATAAAGTTACGTAGGTATTTGATTTTATTTCAAAAGCAGCAGCCAGGTTTTCGTAATATATTACGTTTATTTATTTATTTATTTATTTTCTTCAAAAAACAAATACACATAAATTACATAGCGACGTCTTTATCCAGATTATACAATATGCTTGAGTAGTTATATATCTATTATTAAAATAATCATTCGTCGAAGATAATTATTATCTATTCCATACGATAAATAAAGAAGTTGAGAAAAGAATGATAAAAAAATGAAGAAAAATTTTCACGAGTTTTTAAATCCTCCACTTCAGAATATTTAATTGAGTGAGTGCGTTTGTGTGTGAGAGAGGGAAAGAAAGTTATATCATTTTATCGTTTCTTCTTCTTCTTTTTTTTTTTTTTTTTTTTTAAGTAGATACAAGAGTATTGAAAGTAAGTAAGATAATGAATATATATATTTTTTTGTCGATTAAGCTCTTATTTAAAACGAGTAGATCGTACGGATGAAGAACAAAGCCGTTTGATCGAGTTGATCACTTCTCTCTCCTCTTGAGATAACTCTCCAACATTCTTGAATTCCGGACGAGCGAGGGTTTGGCTACGAGCGCGTTCCACATTCACAGATAATGGCATTGTCAATACCTTTTTCCAATTCGTTGACTCGTAATTAGTTAGAAACTGAAAGTACGAAAGCTTTATGTAATCTCTAGTATAATGCCAGGAGGATGATTTGTCCTTTTCCATTTTTTTCCTCCCCTTTTTTTTTTCTTTTTTCTTTCCCATGAATAAATTTCACCCAAAGCGAATTTCTTAAACGCAGGATATTATGAAAGAAAAAGAAGAAAAAAAGAAAATAAAAGAATTAATTAAAAAAGTTTACACGCGAATATGATTTTAATTGATCTTGTTTCAAAGTCACAGTCGGTTTTGCTTCTTCTTCTTTTTTTTTTTTCTTTTTATTTCTCTTTCTTTTTTCTTCCATTTCTTTTTCACGAAGTACATGATCGTTTTATAATAGGTACTTATATCTCTTTTTTCGTTTGCGCAAAGTTGAATTTTTAATTTGGATTATATAGGAATATATGCACGAATCTAGAAATGATTATGATTGAAATGAAACAATATGAAATCAAAACGTTCCTTTATATATAAACTTTTTTATGTCCTTATATATGTATACATATTTTATTTTTTTTTATTATGAAAAAGAGATTCTTCACCTATTACGACAATTATTTATAAATCAATCGAATGCGTGTATTCGTATTATCACACTCAGAGGGTGTTTCACACGTATTAAAATATAGCCTTGTAACCCTGTATTATAATTCTTGTCTTTTCATGCATTTAATCAGGATACCTTTTACTATTCGCACGAACGCCTACCTGATCAAAATCAGTATCTTCGATGTGAAACATGATATGGGTTAGCGGTTTCGCCTTCAATGGAATTTCGGAGAAATCGATTAAATCCGGCTGTGGATAGCTCCCTCCGTTCCACAGCCCCTTTAACACCCAATCGGAAGCACGTAGTAGATATTCGTGCGTTATCTGTGTGATTGAAAAAAAAAGGAGAGAGACAAAAAAGAAAAGATAAATAACAACAAAAAAATCGCTATCATTAAAACGAAGAGAGATTGATTAGGATAATAAAACAAAAAGAAAGAGTAAAAAAATCATACAAAATGTAAACTAACTTTCAAGGATTGTCTTCCCGTGTCAGTGAACAATAATTCGTCGGTGTATGTTTCAATGATACGAGTCATATTTTTTAATTTGACGCATTTAGAAGTTTGATTCGTTCCTTTAACGCTGCATCAAATAATTTCTATTATTTTTCTATGCTATTATTATTAATTCGTAAGAATATTTTATAATAATTATGATATACAACATTGTATACAATCGTATACAAAAAATAATAAATATTCTATGCATGCAATAGTATAATATAATATAATTATGATCATCGTATCATTATTATTTGATTATTCGTGTGTATCTACCTGTCTTCGATCACTTGCGTAAAATAATCGATCTGTGCCGTGTGTTTGTTATCCTCGTCGATACTACAAATTGCTTCGGCGAGTGCATTCGATGCAGCTATTTTATCGTGCGGATTAAAAGAGCCTGACTCTAAGTTGATTTCTACTGAAGTCTTATTTTGTATATCCGTTTGATCGTTCGTCGCGATATCGAGAAAACTTGAGTAAAGGGCAGCAGAGAAAATTTGAAGAAGCACAGAACCACCAAGAGGATGACACCGAGCTGGGACATTTTTATTAAGAGTCAATGCCGTTCGCAATATCGTCATTGGAGTGGTAACGTGTAATTCAGTGAAACAGGCCAATGCTAGTGACATCGCTTGATACATGCTTGCTCCTGTCTTATTTAAAATGATACGTCTTATATACATAGATTATAAAAATAATATTTTCTTTATTTTTTTTTTTTCGTAAATATAATTACCTTTACGGCATCCAAAAGGGTCTCTACTATTGAAGGCATCATGCTAATCAAAGGTACCATAAGTGCGTTTAACCATGGTGGTCTCGATTGATTCCAAACCTTTAAATAAGAAAGAAAGAAAGAAAGAAAAAAATACGAAACTTAAGAGTAATCAGAAAATAATTCACGAGATCGTTATCTTTAATGAATACCTGCTGCCTATCGAGATAATTAGCCCAATTGGGATCCTGCTTCAAAGCAGGTATAATTACATCCTCAGGATCGTTAACGATAATAGCAAGAATATACGTCAGACTGAAAAGGCCTAAATTCGGTGATATCGTTGATAACTTTTTACAGCTCGATTCGCTGCACAAAAATCCACCGCAATTTTTTTGATTGTATAATTCGTTCTTATTATTCCCATCTTTGATCATCGTTTCGTTTCTTCTTGTTATTATGAGATTTTGATCGGAAGTAAAGCCGACGCATTTGCGTACCAACACGTTCAATAACATCTTTGCGACTATGTAATTGTTCATTGAGATCACCTGAATGAATTACAAAAGATTCGTCGAACGATTTCTGTTTTTTTTATTGGCAATGAGAAATATAATGTAATCAATTACTTTTATCAATTGCGGCCAATTGGGCTGTGGTTGATTCCTAAGTATATTCAATTCCAAAATCACGATTCTATCTTCAGTTAGATTGTCTAACTGTACATCTAAATCGGATTTACCTAACAAACGTGGAACGCATATTAATACCCAAGGAGGAGGACCACGTCGTTGCTGTAATATTTGTAAATTTTCCAATCCATTACGAAAAGCCTGGAATTTAAGAAGATTAAATGTAGAATACACACACACACACACACACATATATATATATAATGTATAGACTATTGAAAATATTTAAGTACTTTGCTTTGAATTTACAACTACTAAAATACACCGAAGTATGAATTTGCAACGCACCAAGATAAATAGAAATACGAGAAATCGATTTGAAAAATATTTGCATAATAAGCAATCGACAATTCGACCATTTACCACGATACAACGTCAACAACGTAGCGTTCGATGTAGTAGTAGTTGTTATTTAAATTCTTAACAAAGTTCGATCGATAGACCTCTGTAAGTTTAACATTTTCAAAATTAATGATATTTACGTTCACGCAATGTAGTTATTAATTAATAATCGTATTCGATAATCTTTGAAAGCTTATTGAAAATTCGAGAGAGAATATTTAACGTTAAAAAAAGATAAATACGTACATACATACATACATACATACACACACACACACACATATATATATATATTATTAACATTTTGATTAAACTTATAAAGTTAAATTATCTTCTACCTGATACAAATCCTCCAATGGTGTACCACGAAATAATAAGCAAACGAGTAACTCGTTACATTTGGCATGCACATCCCTTATAACAGTTGGTAATTTATTCGATCGGATACCTATCATCTCTTCACTCTCGGTGCAGGCAGCTAAAGTGAGATATCCGGTGCAACAGAGAACGTTAAATGCATCTGTCCAAAATTGCTCGGATCTAGCCAAAGTAGGTCGACCCTAATACATATACGCATGTATAACAATAAAAATATAATACAAAACTATATATTAAATAATCCAAATAAAATAATGCATGTAATTTATGTATATAGCGTAACAAAAATACTAATAAACATTTATTTTTTATGTGATCGTCATACAATAAAATTGCAGATAGAAATGAAAGATAACGTTTACCTATTCCAAAATATTCGGATTGAATTTTTTTTTTTTTTTTTTACTTTTTTTTTTTAATCTTACATAAACAAATCGAGTAACGATGATAGATAGAGACTCGTTTAACATCCCTGTGAACACGCGTTGTGCCATTTGCGGAGGTACAGTTTCCCATAAATCTGCTCTTGTTCCTAAACAAGATTTCATACGAAACATCTTTATTTAATTCTTTTTTTTTTGCTTTATTTAGTTTTATTTATTTATTTATTTATTTTTGTTACGTTTACAACTTACCTTGCATATAGAGCCACCACATTTGTACTACAAAAGAACATCTTTCTCTCTCGAAGAAGGACTTATCACTCTGCCAATCGAGAGAATCAGCTTCGTTAAGTATGTATAAAGAGATTAAGCGGCAATGTAAATCAAGTAATCTTTCTGCTACAGCTTCCGCCATTTCGTGATAAGATTTGTAACAATTATTTATTTTCTCGCTTATTTTTGTGATAAAGAGAAAATAAAAAATATACAAAAAAAAAAAAAGAAAAGATTAAATCGTTGCGTTCGAAGTATTCGAGTATTAAAAAGAAAACGATGGAGATTATAACGAGTACCTTGATCCGATAGAGACGATATTTTTAACATACTGATTGTAACACCAAAGACAATTTCTAATCAATGCCGCTGCTCCTAATGTAGCTGTAAGAACGGTCAAATCTGCATGATCCAGACACTCCTGTATCAACGTATGCAAATGTTCTGAAAATATTTGAGATCGTATAGAGAAGATTGTTGTTACATTAATCGATCGATCATGATGACGTAACTTCATTTATTCGAAACAATAACTGTTTATCCATTTTACGAAATAACCATCATTCGATTAATTTTCACAGAAGGAAGATGTATTGCCGAAATTATTTTCCCGGATTTATAAAAAAAGAAATCGAAAACGTCGAATATTCTTTCCTTTCAAAAAAAAAAAGGCAAAAAAAGATGAAAAAAAAGGGATTTTTTTTTTACAATCTAGTAATAAGATGAAAAAATAAAAGTGTATGTTATACTCTTGATCCAGTTCTATGTTCTAATATTTTGTAAATATATGTGTGTATGTGTCTGTGTAATTTAATGATTTCTACATTATATCAATTAATTGAATATAATTAATATAATTATATAAGCAAAAAAAAATTAGGAAATAGTAACGTATGTAAATATATTAGATAATAAATATACCGAGCAATTGATCGGCCGTATCGACGACCATAAGAATAAATTCGGACGGTAAAACATTTTTAACGACTCCATCGCCCGTCTCGAGTTCTGTTATAGTTTTGCATTTGACAGTGCTTAATCCTGAGGGTCGTTTAAACGTAATCAGGAATTCAGCCTCCCACCACATAACGATTTTAATTGCTGCAAACGAGGCGTGCCTTGGAAAATCGAGTTTTCCACCGCTGACGCGAATGCACAGAGCTTCTCTCAGTACCGTCTGCATCTCCTACGCACGTATGTACGTAACTACGTAAATAATCACGTACTTTGAAATGTTCATTGAGAAAGAAAAAAAAAAGGGAAGAAAAAAGAAAATTTTCTTTTCCTTAAAAAATTTTTTTTTTCTACGTTTACAATTTCAATTCTAATTTGATAATTAACGTTCTCTTATCTTATCGTGTCATTGATAAAACGATCCAAACGATCTATTTGCGTTATTTGTAGTTATTAACAGCAAGAACATCGACAACAGAAGCTTAAATGTCTTAGTTTCGCGAATATAAGCGAGGTATGAAATAACGAGAAGGTAAGGGTAGCTTATTTAAACGATGGCAAAGCTTGCTGATTTAATTACACGCTATACGACTGAATGCACAGCCTTTGTTAACGAAGCGAGCCAAGGGTTGTTTATACACGAAAATGTATATTCGGATATAAAAGACGAAACGAATTTTTTTGCGATAAAATTTCTTTGCCGACATTTCTTTTTTTTTTCTTTTTTCTTTTTTACGATCCAATAATTTATTATCTATGACGTTAAATTTATTGTTTCAAAGGATATTTGCCTTCTTAATTACCACCTTTATAAGTGATTTCCAAGTGTACACGTGCGGATGAAATAAGCTTCATCTCTCGTTTTGCTTCGTTAATAATAATTATTGCATGAAACACCTACGCGAACGAACGAACTCATTAGCATTAACCACACGTACATCGTATTATTTAATTATCAATAATAAGCATTTATTTGAATTTCGTTGTAATTCGTCGAAGTCATGTTGCGTCAAATGAAAACGACAATAGCCGATTAATTTAAAAGTAATAATGATAAATGATAAACGCGGACCTACATATTTCGTTAATTAATATAAATATGATTTATCTAAATCAAACATACGGAAATAATAGAAATTGATCTGTTATTGATTAATTTTGATTTTATATTACCTGATAATATTGCATGTCCCGTTGCAATAAAATTCGAACGCGATCTACTAAATTCCCATCTTCCATAATCTCCATGGCTGCTTATCTATCAAAAAGTCAAAACTTTTTATCGGAAATATTCTAATTGATTTATTAGAACTACTATATTTACATTAAAAAAGTGTACAGCTTTATATTACAAACAGATCTTGCGTTAAATAAATTATGTAAGCGTTTGTAGTTAAACGCATAATATAATTACAATATTTTGCAAAGTACTTACATATATGTTTTTAATAATGTTCCTCGAATTATCTCATGCAGTTGCTATTCAGTTGCATAAATATTATTTAGAGACATTTATGATATTCTACTATGTATCCATTTGATAAATATATTATACATAAGTATAAATTATTTTTTTAAATTGGCAGTTTTTATATACTTAAGTACATAGAAGTATACTGGTATTGTTATATTATTCTTTACCACTGTAGGAACATTTGTCAAAACATACTTTTGTTTTTACAATAGATGATATTTCATCATTTAAAAGCTCATGTAAAGTTTTATCATCGTACTTATAAACCCATTTACCCTTTACAAAATCATAACGTTTTGGTCCAGATGTTGGAGAAGAGAGCCAAATTTGCCTGTTTGGAGTCTGTCTATTTATAACATATGTTCCATATGGATTGCCAAATTTCACAGTCAGTACTCCATCCTAAATCATACATTTTAAATGAATACGTATAACAGACAATATTTTTTTTCTCTTTATACGATTAATTATATTCTATTACTTACTCCATAAGTAACATCTGAATCTTTCAAGTGTGCAGCTTCTTCAATCAAATCATCAAAATATTCAGTTAAGGATTCAAGAGTTGTATCTGAAATCTTTTCAAATTCTACAAGAGTAAGACTTCTACTACAAAAAAGAAAAACAAATTAAAAATTAATTAGTATAATGTCATATTTTTTCTACAGTTTATATATATATATATATATTTATATACTTACTCTAAATTTATATAATCAACTTGTGAATTATACAAAGAAATAGGTACATAAAATAAGAAATTGTTTTTTCTATTTATGTATCTTGTAGAATATACATTGTCATAACCTCCAACATTGTTTTTATAGTAAACAGAAACGTGTCTTGATAAAAAGTTATGCGTAATTTTTGTTGATAATTTATTCGACACTTTTCTTGATACGGTAGATCGTATCACTGTCTGAAACATGATCTATTTCTATGAAATTTCTCGTATCGATCAAACAAATCATTCAAAGTACGAACGAATCAAATAAGAATTCTCTGAAGAATTTTGTAAGAGTATGTGGTTAACAGCGAAACTAGCGTATTTATGAATAACACTTACCGATGGTTGATAAGTAAGATATCTGTATATATCTTGTAGGTATTTACAAATCTTTCGTTCTAATTCCTGACAATACGAACGTAACGATCTAATTTTAACAACGTTTTACTAATATCAAACTGATAAATAACTCTATATGTAACATATTATTTATGACATAAATTTCATTTCCTTAGTTTGAATCGGTTCAAATTTTTGAACTATTTGACGTATAAACAAACTTGTACGCGTATAAGTTTTATTATGGTTAACATTTTTAATAGATAAACGTTGTGAGTGAAAAAGTGTTTAATTTCTATGCTACGTAAAATCTAACGTTTTTAATAAATACATTTTAATTTGTTCTAAGTGAATTTATCAGATATTCTTAAACTTTTTTCGATACAATTACGGTATATTAAAAAATGGATAACCTATTTGGTAAAGAAGATTCTGGAAATGAAAGTGAGCATGTGGAAATAGATGATAAAGATGAAAAATTTAGTATTTCACAAAATTCTACATCCAAGGATATCGAAAATATGGACATAGATGGTTTACCAATAAAGGTAAATTATTATTGATAGGTTATAATATAATATATAAGTTCAGCGAATCTATGTGTTACGATCAATATATTTATCTTAGGGAGAACTGGATACTATGAGTTCTCAATCTCAATCAGATACAGAAGAAATAGGTTCTAATTCTATATGTATGACGATGGATGATCAATTGGAAATAGTAAAACATGAAATTGAAATTGAAAATAAAGAAGAAGAACAAAGTACAGAAGATATTTTTGGCAATGACATTATGTTACCTCGTGTTAATCATACTAGTATTAAAGAAAGAAGGGAAAGTAAAGAAAAAAGTAAAAAAGAGTTAGAAGAAGAGGAAAGGGAGAAAATGCAGTAAATATATTTGTTGTTTTATATTACAGATATGTAACATTATCCATACTATTATAGCATTTTTTTTTAATTTTATTTTTCAGAGTACTTGTCTCTAATTTTACTGAAGATCAATTAGATAGATATGAAATGTATAGGCGAGCTGCATTTCCAAAAGCAGCAATAAAGAGGGTAAATATAAAAAATTATAAAACAATAGTATTCTGTAATAATATCAAATATAATATATTCTTTTTTATATCTTAGATTATGCAAACTATAACAGGTTGTTCTGTATCGCAAAATGTTGTGATTGCAATGTCGGGTATTGCTAAAGTATTTGTTGGGGAAATTGTAGAAGAAGGTAAAATTATTAATCTTATAAATAACGTTTACAAATAATAATTTCATTTAATAATTAAATTAAATTATTGTAGCTTTAGATGTAATGGAAGCTAATGGAGAAACAGGACCATTACTACCCAAACATTTAAGAGAAGCAGTTCGTAGATTAAGACTTCAAGGTCAAATTCCAAATGGACGTGCACATAAAGCATTTTTTAGATTATAGATAATATATTATTTCTCCCTTATAGTTGTGATAAAAGAAATATTTTGTTGATTGAAATTGTGTATAATATCGATTATAATATAATAATGATAATATCTATTATTGAATTTGCCTGTTCAAGGCTATTCATGACAAGTTTTATAATGGTTTTACAATGGTTTTAATATTTTTTTGCACCAATAATGAATGCAAAAAAAAATTCTTGACAGATTTTGAAGAACAAAGCTTTATTTACTCCGCAAAAATTTGTATCAATAAATGACTTTTTTTCTTTTTTTTTTTCTTTTTTTTTTTAGAATAGTTCATACATAAAAATAAAGCTTTTTAATTTTATATGTATATTTGTTCTAACGATATAAAGTGTATATATGTAATATTACACAACTTATAATACGCGTTAAATATAAAACAACTTTGATATTTAATATTTAATTTAATAATATATTATATACGATATATAACAAATTAATTTATCTTCTGAGAAATATAATTTTACGTAGAAAAATTTTTTTCATACATTCGAGTATTTGATTACGCAGTAACGTGGTATAACCTATATAAACTTATACATCGATGCTAGTAGTGGGGTCGTGTAGTGGGGATAGTATTTTCGTGCGCAGTTGTAGTTCGCATTTCGTCCGTAGCTGTCGCTTAAGTCAGATAACATAACCATACGCTACGAAGGAGTGGTGGTGAACGGACGTAGAAGTGAACGTGTAATATTTTAATATTCTTTTAAACAATATATAAATATTTCTTGTTAAGACAAACGTGTGTTCTTAAAAATAGATATAATTGTTACTTAATCATGTATATAAAATATTTTTATACCCAAGAAATCATATAACGTAAAAATGATAAAATATTCGTAAGATTTATCATGTATTTAATATATGTATTAGGTTAGCTTGTATTAAATAATGTTATTGTATAGTAAAATTACGATCTCTCTTTTATTTCTTTTGTTATAGCTGGACATAGAAATATTTATATTTAATATTGTATTTAAAATAATATATATATATATATATATATATATATATATATATATATACATAGAATATATAATATATAAGTCGACAATATATAGAAAACATTCGAGTGATTTGATTTTTGCAGATAACTTCTCTCTATAATTAACTCATTGAAATATTATAATGTCATATGATTGTTTGTTTCACGCTTGTAACCTATTATACTTACAACTTACAACTTTTATAGAATGTTTAGTCGCGAATACATCGCACGAACGAACGAAACATGATATGCGAGTGCTCTTTGCGTTATTGTTGACGCATTGTTTCGGTTGTGTAATATTACAGGGTATAGATGATAAACTTACGTTAAATAGATTCGATGATATTAAATTTTGGAAGAAATGTATACCTAAAATATATAAGAACATTAATGTCTGTATCAAAGACAATTATACGTTACGAAGGTCTACTCATTCGTTAACAAATCAATTTACATTTTTTCATAGACAAAAAGTAAGCTCTCATAAAGAATAGTATTTTACTTTACAAATATTGACTTTATTAACAATAAAACAGAAAGTAATATTGTTAACATAAAATACTCTAAAATATAGATGATTCCTTTTAAATTAAAATCAAAACATTTCTATACTCTACAAAAATACATTCGTCCACCTGAGAAATATCATCAACGAAAGTTACTTATTTATGGTCAACAAGATATTTCTGAATATCTTTCTACATTTAAAAAAAATTCGAAAAGACACGTGAAAGCAACAACATCTGAATATTTTCATTTAAGGCAAAGAAAACAGAGTGATTCTGAAGATGATGAAGAAGCTAGCAAAGAATGTAATATAAATTAATGAAAGAATCATATAAATGATATATTTACTATTGTGTTGTTGCATTTACTTTTTTTTTTGTTTTATGTGAAAAAGAATATTCAAAGGTTTTTCATATATTTCTTATTTTAGATACAGATGATTTGGATGATTGGGATGATTGGGGCGCGTGGAGTCCTTGCAGTGTAACGTGTGGATGTGGACAACAAGTTCGTTGGCGTCATTGTATAACGGATGATTGCATAAAAGGGTTAAAAAAAGCACAAATAAAGACTTGTCATCTTAGACCATGTGATAAAGGTTTCTTAAGTTGGCTGGGCATTAAGCTTTAACAAAACTTAAAAGCAAAATAATCAAGTGTGTAATTAGATGTTTACAATTTAACAAGTTAAAAAGTTATCTTATGTTTATCATTTGTTGAACATATTAAAATTTGTATTATTTTGTAATTTTTGTATTTATACTTAATGATACTTTTGATGATGATCGTTATAATAAAACTAGCGATATGCCCATAATAACTATTAAATAATATACAAATTCTAAATGTATATGTATAGGAAATTTTAATTACATAAGAAACTATACATTGTCATAATTTTATATACAAAATATATGGAACAAACGATGTTCAAATTTTTTGCAGGTACCAATAGGAAGAAAGAAAATAAAGGTTATTTGTAATAATGTAAAATAGTATACGTATTAATACCATTTATTTACATCATTTCCATAGTATGAATAATAATAATTATTATTATTATTATATATTTATTGTAATCTAATTAATGAAATATTTTAATTAATACATGTTAATCTATAAGGTCTAATTAACTTGTTTTATGTTTTAAGTTTTCAGATCGATTATCCAGTGTCGATCATTGAAAAGTTTGGACACAGTCATAGCTTAACATCGAATTTATAGCACGGATTTCGCGAGGAATGTAAGAGAAGGTTCTATTCATTTCTAATCAATGTCTGTATTCATCCAAGAATAGGTGTAAGTAACTATAATTTTATAAATTATCTATTATTAGTCATTCAAGTTCTTTCCAATGACATTACTGCTTGTAAATTTCATTATTGGATTATAGAATTTTCTATCGTTTACTATCAAAATGAAAACGTCGATAGGCTATATTTATTTTATCTTATTATATGTTGTTTACTACTAATTTTTTTTTTTAATACGTCATGTATAAGAACTTTCAATGAACAAAGAATATTTTTTTCTTATAATATTTTAATTCTCTATTGGAAGAATATATAGATAACCTAAAATTTTTCTATCGTCGAGAGTAAGATTTTAGAAAAAATATGATTCGTATAATTAAATTATACAAAACAGAGAAGTTCTTAAGATAAAGCTTATTATGTTTGATTAATCAAAAGACAGTAATAACAGAAATAATATCAATAATAATAATATAAAATAATAACATTACACACAATAAATAGATATTAATAAATACAATAAGGTATTGTTATACATTTTATAGTTTTCCTATAGCGAATATGTAAGAAAAACAGAAAAATATAAATATCAAAATTTGGCTATGGAATTGATTGTAAATTATATACTCTGAAAAAAATTTTATATCCAAAGTTTGTATTATAGTAAATTTTTCTAATTGTTTTTTAAAAAGTTTAAATTTAGAATCGTTCGGTCATGGAAGACATTATTTTACTCCGTATTGAAAAAATCTTCTGTTCTGTAAATTGTTGGAGGTTCAAATGCTTGCTGTTGTTTGTTTCCTATCACAGATTCCTGAGATTTTTTCTGTAATAAAATTCTGTGTAAATAGTAAAATCTTATTTGTCAAATGAATACAATTTATACTTACAAAAAAAGATAATGGATTAAGAATACCAAAAAATCTGTCAGTAACACCTAATTCAGCTTCTGCAGTGTCAACAGCTGTTTCTAAAGCTGTCAAACTTACATTAGCAGCTATAAGGACGTGTTCAAGTGCGTCTATTTTTCTACAAAGCGTTACTAATTCCTTCCGCATATGTCGTATCCTTGGAATGTGTTCATTCATACATTCTGAACTTTCTGCTTGGACCTTACAACAAAAAATAATATTATAGATAACCAAGATACGTTTAATATCGACTAGATCATTAACAACGAAAAAGATTAATTTTATCTGATCCTAACCATTCCAACAATGGATTGAAATTCTTCCAAACGTATCATGACATCTTCTATTGTTTCATGAAATTGTTTCATCTGAAATAAAGAAAGAACTTCAAATTAGGCATATGTATACGTTTACATGATTTAAAGGTTATAAAACGTATTGCTCGCCTTAACAGACAAGTTGACTTTCGCATAATCGGCATAATCCTTTGCTAGTTCTTCTATCATATTTTCGTTATGCGAGGAAGACATGTGTTCCGAAATTTCAAAATAATAATGATACGAAATATATAAAGTTGAAATCTCTACACACTATTATTGACGTTAACACAGTGCCAATATACGCGCTTTCAAATGACAAATATCATTGATCGTGCAATTTTTATAGAGCAAAGAAACATTTAGAGTTTTTAAGTTATAATGCATATATATATATATATTCTTTTTTCTTTTTTTTTCAATATAAAATATCATTAGAGCCAATTTTACTTCGATCTCAATGCGCCTGCGCTTTGACAAATGTTAATGACATACTTTAATCGAGCGGGAATTTGAATATTTCCTTTTCTTTTTAATTCTTTCTTTTTGCGTAACAGGATAATACAAAAATATATTATTAAATCAAATAACCTTCTCACATACTTATATACGTACATAGATATACGTAATAAAAATGAAATATTTTACAAGCTTTATATCAAGTATAATATAAAATAATAAGTAAATCGTTTTTAAAATATATAGTTATCATATTTCTTCGTCGATAGTCGTAAGTTAATCTATATTATTTTTTAACGTTTTCTCATTTCTCTCTTAAGAGATTTTTAGGTACTTTCGAGACGGCATTCCGAATGTTTCAACATTTCTCCCTTTCACTTTGCAACGATCCTGTGTTTTCTAATATGTCTCTATGTCTAATCCTTTAACCTACCCCTTCTCTTATAATTACTTTGCATTTTCATTGATATACAATTTCATATATGCATATGTATATAAAACATTTATTAGTTGGAAATTTATTAGTTAAAAAATGTCATATGAAAATTTTACGTGGT
Organism: Vespula vulgaris; assembly: GCF_905475345.1. Classification (NCBI taxonomy): domain Eukaryota; kingdom Metazoa; phylum Arthropoda; class Insecta; order Hymenoptera; family Vespidae; genus Vespula; species Vespula vulgaris. Next base: position 3,018,718 of record NC_066607.1, read on the forward strand.
ATGAATAATTTAATATAATTATAATTTTTGACGTGACTCGTAGTTCGAATCATGGTGATTGTAAATAAAATCGTATATTTACGATATTTCACGCGAAGTTAACACGAGTTGAATGATCATCGATAAAGTATATACTTTATCTATGATAAAAAGATTTTTATATTTGACAGCGTGAACTTCGATTGCAAGGATTCAACGGCAATGAAATACGATTTGCAATGACGTAAGAGGATAACGAAGCTTACATTTTATGGGATTATCGATCGTTAAATCATGTTTTCCTTTCTTGTGCGAGATTTAGATATTACAGACTGAATATATTCGATCGATCATTATATAATTTCATGAATAATCATCACTTATGTTAGAAAAAGTATGAACAATTACGCGTTTAATCTTTCTACAATTTATTTAAGAAATTTCGACACGCGTTTTAACGATCATTAGAAATTTACTTCGAGAACGATCTATAATTTTTTATTAATTACTAAATTATTAAATTAATTATTTTATATGAATTATTCAATTGAAATTTATTGATCCAAATATTCTGTTGCGTGGGTGTCTCTGTGCTGTGAATTATATTTCATAATATAATATCAGATAACATACACGATTCAACGAAGAAATTAAATTTCGTATGACAAAACTTACGATGGTTTAATGAGTTAGTTAAGTATATAGAATAATAAAACTTACGATGATTTAATGAGTTAGTTAAGTATACATAATAGCAAGTGAAGTTATAACGAGAATTTAGTTAATCGACGATCCTGAACATTGTATAAAACTCTTTTAATTTGGCGAGACCATAAGCGAAAGTTTGTGAATCTCGGAAACGGTAGGACGTAAGTGTAGAATAGAAACGCTATGAAAAATTCACTTGCATGGTCACGAGCACGATGTCAAAAAAGAAAAGAAGAAAAATATATACGAGATTTACGATAGAAATCCTTTCTATCGTGAGTTTCTATTCGCACTATATGTGTATATACATACATATACATATACATATATATATATATATATGTGTGTGTGTATATACGTATATATACGTTGAATATAATGCATTTTATCTATTTTGGATTATTATTTTGTCGCGTTTCAATAAATTGCACATTTCTTTTTTTTTGTTTTTTTTTTGTTTTGTTGTTTTTTTTTTATCACACACACACAAACACGCACGTATTACATAATATAATTTATTTATTTTTTCATTCTTTTTGTATACATATAAAAGCATCGAAAAATCTTCTCTTAAAAAATAGTAAAAGAACTTAATATTAAGAATGTAATCAGTTTGATATTCGTTGATATTCGTTATAATCAATTTTCTTCTGAATGTTTTTAATACCTTAGAAAATATCTTTTACGATGCCGTTAGCAGTTTTTTTTTGTATATTTCTTCCGATCGATGTCGTCGAGTATATTCTTTTTCTATCGGTCAATGGATAATATCGTGACAATAGCTTTTTTTTTATTATATAATTATTCAGAGTCTTAACGTTTAATTGATCTTTTAATAAATGCTTGTATGTTTGTTATTTACTTCTATTTTTGATTAATATATTTTTATTACATTGGTATTTATTTATGTTGTATTACGTAATTATGTAATACTTATCGCTTGTGATTTTAACACGTAGATTTTTTTATTTGTTTACGATTGTGCTGTGAATTATATTTCGTAATATAATATCAGATAACATACACGATTCAACGAAGAAATTAAATTTCGTATGACAAAACTTACGATGTATTAATGAGTTAGTTAAATATATAGAATAATAAAACTTACGACGATTTAATGAGTTAAGTATATTATGCAATGATGCAATAAAAACGGCATTTGTGTTTTTTATGAGATCGAACGTCATTATAACGCAATTGATCGATATTGTCGATCGACAGACAATGATAATCGACGATGATAATCATGTATTCTTAGCTCATTGAATATTTAAAATGTATGTCTAAGACAGACAGATATATATATATATATATAAGAAAAAGAAAAAAAAGAAAAATTCGAAAACATAACAAGAATAGAAACATTCATTTATTTGAACATTTTTTATTGCTATAAAAAGCGTAGTGGTAATGCTAGAATAAATCGAGAAAAAGGTCTGATCTGACGCGCGTTATCGTCACTTTTTTTTTTATTCTTCTCGTTTTTACCTTTTTCTTGCGCATGCAATGGTCAGACGAAAGAGATTAACAATAAAGTGAAAGGGAACGTTTGTTTGTCCGGTAATAGAAAATGTGGTTTAACGATAACGATGACCGATCATATTTTCCGTATTCATGTTTCTTCGTAATAATTTAAATTGTAGTTAAATATATCGTCGAGAGAAATCTAATGATTTTCTTCGAATTCAGAATTTCCTTTGGTATATTTAACTTATTTCATGGCATAAGTTTGATGCAGGTAAATGAGCTGAATAAATATTAACTCCTTCATTGTTAACAGTTAACGTAAAGGATAAGTACACGTATTATATGTATATATACGTGAATTGATGTTTGACAAAATACTGATTTTTTCTCGTTGAATAGTTTCACCGACATGGATAATAAATTTTTATAGAGTACGATTGACTATTTATTTATAGAAAGTAAATTACTACTAGTAATGTATATAAAACGCGTTACGATAAATTTATATTTATTTTTATACGTTGAAAGTACTGTTTCAAATAAATAATATGGACACGTATATTTTTTAAATATGTAAATGACACAGATTTTTGTTTGAGTTTTTCAATCTTTTTTCAATATTTTTTTTAAATCTTTTTGTTTGTTCTTTTTTCTTTTTACAAAATTATTTGTATAAATATTTGAAGTATACTAATAATCTATAGTATTCTTTTAGCGTCGATGTATCGTCGTCTTACGAGATGTAGCTCGCGTAATACATTCCAGAAAGATCAGAGGAAGAGAGAAATCAAGAGATAGTGAGAAATAAACGAAAAGAAAGAGAGGGAGAGAGAGTTAAAGATGCTTTCGATATTTAGATTCATTGATCATTATTCATTGATTTTCTTATATAGATACAATGTTTCTTCAATTTCGTTAGAAATTCTGGTAATCATAAAAATAATTATCGTTCGGAAGAACTAAATAAGTAGGTTGAATATTAAATATTCTTCCGTGACACTTTGATTACTGTACTTACGTAACGTCTTATTTGTAAAGTCGAAATTGTATACCTTGTAACGTAAAGTCAATTTGAAGTTATCTAGGTGAGAGGAAATAAAAGTATATCTAACTACGATTTGTACTTTGTCTGTATATATATATATTTCGATGCTAAGATATATTTCGAAAGTAAGTGGAGCAATGAAATTCGTTCGTTTATTCGGGATTTACATAACATCAAATTTTGCAATTCTAATAACTTTTCTAATGGAATTTCAATGGATCTCGAAATATTATTTTTTTTATTAAAAAAAAAAGGAAGAAGAAGAAGAAGAAAAGAAAAAGAAAGAAGAAGAAGAAGATGTAATGTTTTGTAATATTTTCAAAGTACATATATACATATACATATACATATATATATATGTATGTATATATATCTAATGTATATAGAGTTACAACTTATTGCATACGATACTCTCGGCTTTCTACTTTAGCAATAAGCTTACGGAGGTCAATTAGAATTGAAAAATACACGGCATCGAAGGAGAACGTATTAAATTATTTTTTCTCTTCAATTTCATTACATATCTATTTACTCATATTAACTTTTTCAGGCTCGTTAACCAAAAAAAAGGGAAAGGACAGAAAAAAAATTTGCTTTTGCGAATAAGTACAATTATGTATTTCCAACTTCTTTCATTATTTTCTTAGAATGTTCTTTTTTTTATTTTTATTTTAAATCGATTGCGTAATATAAGTGTAAATTGATCGATTATGAAAAGCAATTAAACGTTTAACATCAATGATAAAGCAAATTTCTTTCTTTTTCTTTTTCTTAACAATAGATTATTTTTTAAAATCTATGTTGTATCTAATTCCGATGAGAAGATAAGTTGCTCTTCATAAAAGATGTACAAAAGTAATAAAGAAGAAATTAATGCATAAACAAATAAAGAAAAAAATGAAAGAAAAAGCGGAGTGATACGTTGTAGATTTTTAATATCTTTCTACGAAGAATTATTTCAGCATACGGGGAGAAGTTAAGCTTACGTACATGCATGCATGCATGCATGCATGCGTGTGTGTGTATGTATGTATTCAGCTTGTAAAAACGATATAGTACTATACATACATAAGTTTACTGGAGTCTACTCAGGAGCTCAGTGAGCTCGTGAACTCTGCATCGTTCGCTGTTCCACGCTCGTCAACAGAAGTCGAAGGCTAATGTGAAATCGTTTCACGTGTAATTTTTTTTTTAAGATCGAGTATAATTTCGTATCGGAGAAAATACTTTTTCTTATCTCGTTAAGGAAACTTGTTGCAGAAGGTAAGAAAGTCGAATGCAAGTAATAAGCGTGTGGGCGTGTGCGTGCATATCTGTGAAATAAAGAGAACGTTCTTTCTACAATAAAATGTAATAATCTTATCGTTAATGAATATTAGATTTCACGATGTACTTCTATTAAAACATTACAAACAAATGTAATTCTGACCGATTGTACTCTTTACAATACATCGTTATATTTTTTTCTGCAACTTTGTTTCCATCATTTATTTATTTATTTATTTAGTTTTTATTTTTTATCTCTGTACATCGTGAAGTTAAAATCACATGATTTACAGGACTATAATTTTATTTACTTACAACGATGATCTATCGTTAGTTAATATATTTATAATCATGAAGATTGTGTGTTTTGTAGTTTTAATGGTAATACGTAAAGTATTCGCGTGACGAGAAAAAGTTTAAAAATTGTTTTAAAATCTTAAAATAGGATCGTGTTCGAACGTTTGTACGAAGAAATTAAAAAGATATTTTAATGTTGTATAGGATGTCAAACAATTCAGATGTTTCATATTTTTTTTTTTTATTTTTTTTTACAAACAGATTTATAGGATCTTGTTGTTTATTTTCTTCCCGTCAAAAGTGGATTTAAATATCCATTCGTAAAGCGTGTGTATATATCATAAATCTATTGATACGTCGACGTTGTCATTCACGGTGTCGTTTATGGATTATAAGCACGTAGTCAACATGTAGTATACACTGATACCCATACACCATTAAAATTGAGATATACGATCGACCTATACAGTGTTGATTTTGTTTATTATCGTGAAATTGACGATTCTGATCGTGCGAGGAATTTTCGAGGATAATTAGAAATTAGTATCACGAAACGGATTAATTAACAAAGGAAGAAAGGGACAAAAACGATGTTTGAATTTTTATTTCATTATTTGAATATTAATCTTGATCGAAATATTATCAGGATTATGTGATCACGATAACTGGGAATAATTAACTATCGAATAATTAAATATCTTGAAATGATGTACAGTATAATAGTATAATATAAACTTTTTATTTAATATTATTAGATAGTATAATTTAATAATGTAGTATCGAATGATATCATTCATAATGGAATCTTCTTTTATTCTTGTTTAGATATAAAATAGAATGGAAATTTTTTCAACGTTAAATATTTATTAGTCAATTAAAAGAAAAAAAATTTATCGGTGAATGTAATACACGAGGTATTAAAGATCGTTCATTCGATTTAACTCATACACAGAACCAGTCTCCTTCTTGACTTTCAAGGTATACTTTCACCTATTTACTGTTAGACCTTCTCAGTGAAACACTGTTGCACTCGTTGCTATCGTTTTTAAAGATCCCCAGTCGAAATTAAAATAGCATAAGATTTAACATGAATGAATTTTTCTTTCTTTTTTATTTTTTTTTTGTACTTATCCTCGAAAAAAAATTATGCAAAAACTCGTATTTCTTTGTAATCGTCGCGTCTCTTGAAAACATTTGGAGATTCAAGGATTTTTTTATACTTTCAAAATATCCTGTATGAATGTAAGTTGTGAAAGTAAACTCTCGCGATAATATTTTTGAAACGTTATCGATCACGTTGATCGAACAGAGTCTGTAAGATCGTGCGATTTATATCTAATTAATTATCAGAAAATAATGTGATATAAAATAATTATTATTTACTATCGTCTGTTATAGAAAAGAGAAATCATGGAAGAACCTAGCGAGATACAATCGTTTTATAAAGGCAAGACCATATTTATTACTGGAGGGTCCGGTTTCATGGGAAAAGTTCTTATTGAAAAATTGCTTTATACCTGTAGCGATCTTGATAAAATCTATATGCTAATAAGATCCAAAAAAGGTCGCAATCCTGATTTGCGTATCGACGAGATGTTCAAGTTACCAGTGGGTTTTAATTTACGAATGTTTATAATTTTTTTTTATTTATTTTTTATTTCTTTATTTTAAAAAATACTTAGGTTCTTCTATTAAAAAGATTTCTTTTAAAAGGAATGTATTATTTCAGTTGTTCATAAGAGTGCGAAAACAAAAGCCAGAAGTAATAAAAAAAGTGATACCGATAGTTGGAGACATCTCATTGAACAACCTCGGTATCACCGATGAACAACGGGAGCATCTAATTAATGAAACTCACATCGTCTTTAATCTAGCAGCCGCGGTTAGATTAGAGGCTAAATTGAAGGATGCTATCGAATCGAACACGGTAAATCGATCGACTTTACAAATACGCTTTTTCTTTCTTCTCTCTTTTTTCTCTCTCTTTTTTTTTTAATCCTGCATAATCAAATTTTTCTCTAAAAATGTCTCTACGAAACATTATAATAACCAACAATTATCCTGTAATATAAGCTATTATAGACTCTAATAAGTTTGAGATATGTAATTAGCAAACATTAATCTTTATTTTATTAACTAACATTTAATTTTCTGGAGAGAAAATGAAATCACTCGTACAATGTGTATACATACATACATACATATATATATATATATATATATATATATATATATTTATATATATATGTATATATATGTATATATAAAAACATACTAATTGAGCTATGTTACGCTGACTTAATAATAATAACGTATGATTAAGAAATATTAACCTTTGTATATTAATGTACATTTAAAATATAAATGTATGTCATCAAATAGTATATCACATGGTATTATGGGGTATTAACGATTTCACGGTTATCATTGCTTTCTTTTTCTTTTTTTCTTCTTTCTTTTTCACTTATTATTTTTTCTTCCTTCTAACCAATAAGAAAACAAGAATCTTTATATAAAAATATGATCTTGGAAGAGACGTAGTCCGGTGTATATATATAGATTCCAAATAATTCAAAAAGCTTGCGGATTCTTTAATTACTCAGGGGTTGAACGACATTGAGTTTACTCTTCAAGGTCGGCACAAAGAGAGTATTGGAGCTGAGCAAGACTATGAAGAAGCTGGAGGCATTTTTGCACCTGAGTACGGCTTTCTGTCATGTCGATCAAATAGAGCTCGGTGAACGAGTTTACGATTCACCAGATGATCCTCAGGACGTCATAAGATTTGTTCAATGGATGGAAGACGACGCTATCAATCTCGTCACGTCTAAGTAATTAATTAAATCAATAGACTGTTCAGATCAGTTTTAACATTGATCTCATTTCAAATTTACTATCTCTCTCTCTCTCTCTTTCTTTCTCTCTCTCTCTAAATAAGTAATGAATGAATAAACTAGTCTATATTTTTTTATTGAAGATACTTAGTAATTGCATAATCTAGCATTTCTTATAGTGAAAATAATATTTGTACTACGTTAATACTTGTAGATTATAATTATACTAACCCGTTATAATTATATTTAAGTAATTAACACTTTTTTTTGAATACATTAATTAGATATTATATATAAATAATTATCATATCGGTACGCTATAAACGTGGATAGAATAATGTTTTCTTCTCGAAGGAGAACTAGAGTCAAGAGTATATATTTAGATATTATTATTATTACATCATATTTTTAAATAGTTATAAATAGAGAAGGGATTACATCGACCTATTTACGTTTGCTTGTAGGTATTCTTTTTTTTTTTTTTAATCATTAACATGTCAAATAGAATAAGATTTATTATAATGTCGTTATTTGTAATGTCCTTATTTCGTAATTTTACGATCGTAGATTGATAGCTCCTCATCCGAATACTTATACGTACTCGAAACGTTTGACGGAGAAATTGGTGGCTGACGAGTTTCCTCATATACCAGTTGTCATAACAAGACCTTCCATTGGTAAATATAATTAATATTTAATACTAACGATTTTCCAAGCGATCTCACGAGCTTAGAGAGAGAGTTTGACCTGCTATCTTATAAGAAGAATTTTGATAAAGGACGATACCAGTAAAGGAAAGGTTATTTGATCATTTCGATCGTGTATTATAAAGACAGCCTTGTGCAGATCGATCGATCCTTCGACATTTACATTATATATGTATATATGCATATAATATGTTAATATATATATATATATATTATATATATATACCTTCACGCGTACTCGAGCAAAAATTATTGATAAACGGATACATGATACACTTTGAAAAGCCTCGTATATATATATATATATATATATATATAGATTTGAGTTTTCGTTATATATTTTAAAGATTTTTGTATTCTTCTTGTATAACAACGAACGCTTTAAAAATGCATTCATATGCACGTGTCATGAATAGAAATGAATAGAGATGAAGTTATAGAGATGAATTATAGTTATGTAACTATACATCTTCTTATAGAGATGATATATTTGCGTTTCTGGTTTTATATATATATATGTATGTGCATATATATATGTATGTATGTATATAAATATGTATATATGTCATTTTTCAAGATCTTCGAGAACGATCGAACATTGTCAGAGTTATCCTCTTTCACGATATTTTTTCCTTCGTTACAAAATCCGCTTTTGTTTTCGCTAGCTTTTTTCTTTCTGTTATTTTTTCTTTTTTTTTTTTTACACTAGATTTATGGATATTGACCTATAGTATAATAAAGCTTCCTAAAAAAGAGACTAAAATTTTTTACGGAAACATTGTCATGATATTGAATACACTTTTCTTTTGTACGAAATTAATTTCTGAAATTTGTCAGATTGATGGGTTCTCTTAAAAATCTGATGTTAAATGTAAAAAAAAAAAAAAAAATGAAAGGTTGACACGTTAGATCAAATTAAAGGGACAACGATGCTTACAGTTTTACCGGCTCTCAGTGAACCTTTGCCAGGTTGGGTGGATAATTTGAACGGGCCGACAGGTATCGTTATTGGTGCTGGGAAAGGTGTAATTAGGTCGATGCATTGCAACCCTAATTGTCATGCCGAAGTTATACCCGTTGACTGGGCCATTAATGCGTTGATCGCGATCGCATATAAGATAGGTACAGATCGGAACAAGTAAGTAGTACATATGTACATTAAATTCAGTTTTTAAAAACAGTTATGCACATATATGCATACGATAAATAATTCATCGATGATACACGATTTTTTTTTTTTTTTTTTTCAAAATATTCCCTTTACGTTACGAGCACAAGCGTCAAATAAAGGATCGATTAATTTGATATCGTAAAGGCATTGTTTGATATCGAGATTATTGCAACAAATGAAATAACAATGATTATTGTTTTTATTTTACACAGGCCGAAAAATTGTCCGGTTTACAATATTACTCAGAGTAGTATCGAACGAATGACATGGGGTCAAGTTTTAGAGAGGGGAAGAAGCATTGCTTACGATTATCCTTTCGAAGGACAGATTTGGTATCCGGACGGCAACATACGGAACAGCAAATTCATTCATAATGTTTTTGTCTTGTTCTTTCACCTTATACCGGCTTACCTAATTGACTTTCTGATGCTAATATTTTGTCAAAAAAGATTGTAAGTAATGTTTGTCTTTTGTCGATGTACAATACAATCTAAAAAAACAACAAAACAGGGACACAGCTTTAATAATATGTTTGATGTTTTTTGCGAAGCGTTGACCAGTCGTAAAAAAAAAAAGGAAAGAAAGTTTAATGTTGGTTCATAAACATTTTTAGAAAGAAAGAGAGAGAGAGAGAGAGAGAGAGAGAGAGAGGGAGAGAGAAATTACACGTATCAATGATATTCAAATCAGTCTGATAATAATACAATTTAATATCTTCTCATTGCAATACAGGTTGAAAGTTTAATTTATATAATAATCAATAAATGACTTGTATAATATATAATAATTAAAATTAACATTAACGTGTATATATATATATATATATATATATATATATATATATATATATATACCAATCAATGTAATGTTATTATATAGATCTCGTTAATCGTTTTTTTTTTAATTTGTTATTTATCTGTTTATTTTTTTTCTGTCCTTTCTTTTCTTTACAGCATGGTACGTATTCAAAAAAAAATTTCGGACGGCCTCGATCTCCTGCAATATTTTACCACGCGAGAATGGATCTTTCATAATACGAATCTATTGATCTTATGGGGTGACATGAGTCCGAAGGATAAAGAATTATTTCAGCTTGATACAGCGAACGTCGACGTGTTAGATTATATAAAGTTTATTATATTGGGTGCAAGGCAATATTGTATGAAAGAAGATCTCTCTTCTTTACCGAGAGCACGTATACATCAAAGGATGCAAGTATCATCGATACAAAAGAAAATTTTTTTTCATTTTTTATCTCCTATCCTCTCATTCGTAATATATCCAGCTGTTTCTCTTTTTCCTTTTTTCTTCTTTTTTTTTCTTCTATAATCGTTTCTCTCTTCCTCTCTCATTCTCATTCATTTTTCTCTCGTTTTTCTTTTATTATTTTTATTCTTCATTTATATTTCTGCTCTTTTTTTTTTAGAATGTACATCATTCACATCACAACGGTATACCTATTCTACTTCGGCATATTATATTTTATATACAAGCAATTTGAGTTTGCTCGAGTTTCTTTCGATTATGTCACAGACAAGATCAAGATGCTGCCACTGATGGATAATGTTATTTAAAAGGATCATATTAAGAAGAAAAAAGAAAAAGAAATCATTTGGAGTCGCTTTGTATCGTTTTATTATATTGTATATTTGATTTGTTTGAAGTAGTACTATTGGTTGAACTAGTAGTCCATGTTACTTACTATCGATAAAAGACGGATTAATTCTGTACACTTTCAAATCTTTCTTTTTTTTTAATTTCTATCTATCTTTCGATTTTTTCCATCTCTATTTGTATTTTTTTCTTTCTTTCTTTTTTTTTTATTATTTTTACTTCGATATATACCCTAATATATTTCATTTGTACGTCACAAATATTTTTGATACGAGAAACTATTGGGTTTTGGTGCGTTGGTGGTTTTTTCTTTGTTTTTTTTTTTTTTGGTTAAGAAAAAAGAAAAAGGGAAAATAAAGGAAGAAAGAAAAAATAGGAAGGAAAGAATCTTTTAAATGAAATGATCGTTTGTGTTTACTTCTTTAAGTTGAAGTTTTATTTGAGTTGAAGTTCGTTAAATAAGTGGATCTTAGATACCACGCCAAATATAGATACGCCTACGTACATCAAAGTAAAGAAAAAAAGAATATATCAGAGAGAGAGAGAGAGAGAGAGAGAGAGAGAGGAACCAATCGAAAAATAGAACAAGACAATAAATAAAAAAAAAATTATATAGGGATCATGTGATATAAACATATATACAATTTTTTATGCTTTTATACTTTTTAATACCGATATATAAATGTGTTTACATGAATATATAATTACTATATATAACTTTTGTATCATTCAAGTGGAATAAAGGATTCATTGGAAAGATATTGCGTTAATAGATATATTAAAATGTACGAAACTTAATAATAATTAATAATTAAACGTTAATAATTAAGTGTTAATAATTAAACGATTAAATGTCACAACCCTTATAAGTATGCATTTTATAATATTGTTTGTTGAGGTGTGTGATAAGATAGAGAAAAGTGTGAGATAAAATGATCAGAAAAAACGTTGACACATACACACACATACACATACGTACATAGACAGGTACACGGTAAAGTACTTACGTATCGTTGCACGACGTGCATTGATTTTCACGTTAAAACTTAACTTCGTTGACTTGGCTTTACGGTCACCGACGGGGAAAGGGTATCTATATTACGCTCTTTTTTTTTTCCAAGCTTTTCCGCAATTATGTTACGCAAGAGACCATCACTAATTAACTATTGAATCAAAAACGTGAATGGAAAAATATATTTTTAGTTGGATTTTCAAACGTCCTTACGTTATGTGAAAACGATCGACGTATGAATGATGGAGAGATATGAATGATTATTGGTATCATAATTTATCATTGAAATAACAAAAGAGACAGAGAGAGAATGAGAAGACAGAAATTTTATCGTTGGAAAAAGTCAATCATATCGGGGGAAGTGCTCGCGATCAAGCATAAAATCGCACTTTCGCGAGTCTCTCATAAAAGAAAATTTATATGACATTTTAAAGATGAGAGTAAAAGAGACAAAAAGACGAAGAGAAAAATAGAGAGAGAGAGAGAGAGAGAGAGACTAGTACTTGATAGGTTTTCTCCCAATTTTTTTGGATGTGTATATCACTTTCGAAATCGATGTCTCGAAAGAGTCGTTATTCGCATTTTATACGACAACAGAATGCGCTCGTAAAGAAAGAAGACGTATTGTAGGATTTATTGGAATAAAACGTGACAAGAGAAAGAGAGAGAGAGAGAGAGAGAGAGAGAGAGAGAGAGAGAGAGAAAGAGAGGGAGAGTGTGAGCGAGATAGAGACAGAGATAAAAAGAACGAAAGAGGCAGAGAGAGAAAGAGAAAGAGAGACATTAAAGTGACGACGAATATTTCATGACGAAATTGTCAAATTGCATTGTTAGCCTTCAAATGAAATAATGAAACAAAGAAAGGGCTCGAAATGAAGCAACAGTTATTAGTTCCAAATCGTATGGCAGGATGGCGCTGAGAAATCCCAGCCAAACCCCATTCCATTATTGATCCGCCCCCGCACACCCCCAAGAACGGACTACCACCGCGTCTTGCTAAAGAAGCCTCTTTCTCCCTCTCTCTTTCTTTCTCCCTCTTTCTCTCTCTCTCTCTGTCTCTCTCTCCTTCTTTCTTTCTTTTTCTGTCTTGCTTTCTCCCTCTCTATATTCGCTTCGCTGACCTTCGTGTCTAAACTTCACTTCGTATATACGTGCTTTTCCTTACCATTAAAATTCCATCGACGAGAGAATCGAGATTGACCCGATTCACGCGACCCTATCGTCGTTTTCTCAACGATCAGAGAGAGAAAGAGAAAGAGATCCCTGGATGCTCTTTTTTCTTTTTACTAATTTTGTGAAAAGGCGTGAGTATATAAATATATGACATGTATGTACACACACAGACACGAATGTGTATATATATATATATATATATATATATATATATATGTGCGTGTGTGTATCTTCGGAAAGTTCAAGGATTATTTACGAATATATATGAAAAGGATTACGGTGGATGGTTTAATTTATAAATGCTAGAATCTTTTTTACTTTAATTATATATTTCGAAAGAAATTTTCTTAATTCAACTTTTAATCGAGTTACTAATTAAAAGGAACTTATTAAGTAGATAAAATTTCAGATTGACTAATAAATAGATAAATGAACTTATGTTATATTTCTTTTTTTTTTTTCTTTTCTTTCTTTCTCTACGAATAGAATTTAAACATCGACGCTAATTAGTTTCGACTTTCGTAATGTGTACATCATTTGCTCAAAATGCGTATGTGGGCAGAAAAATAACATACACACCGAAATGTTCTCACGTTTTCTATCCACTAGGTGTTAGAGTTAATAAACTGTTGATCTTTTATCTAGATTGATACTTGAAATTGAACGAACGATCGGGGAATTAATGGGTTTGACTAAAGTTTTCAAGATAAACGGGAAGATAAACGTGGTGGATTAAAGATACGATAAATGTATAATTGCATAGACGTCCGTAGCTATAATTGGATATTTATTTCTTTTATTTTTTTGTTTCCTTTTCTTTTCTTTTTTTTTATTCTTTTCTAACATTTAACAATGTAACAGCATTGAGAAGGATGAAGTAACGGTTAATGATTTAATTCCATTAGTCTCCCCATAACATTTGATCTACTATTCTCCGTTCATTCGAGACCACAAATAAACCACTTTCCAACCACTTTGCCAGAGCAATTTATTCGGAAAATGTTAGGAGAAAATGTTTCAGAAATAGAAAAGATTATAAAATGTAACGTTTCTCACGTTTTTCGCCATATATGTCCCTTTCATCTCTTTCATGAATCTTTAACATGCGAAACAAGAAAGGCGAATCGATTTGTCGATATTTATATCGAACATCGTTCGTTTTCGTCATTAGTTTGTGTAAGACGAAGAGAAAAATTAAGAAAATGAATGAATTCTTTAAAAAACGTCTAATATTATATATTCCTTAAAAAAAAAAAAAAAAAAAATAATAATAATAATAATAATAATAATAATAATAATAATAATAATAATTTATACATATATATTAAGACTAGAACAATAATTTGAGTCACCTTGAATACCCTTGTTTTTTTAAGAGATATGAAGAATATGGCTATAATAATATTTTTGCAAGTAGACACGTGAAGGACATATAAAGGTCAGTTATATTTGTTTTGGTATCATATGTTTTTGTTTGCATTGGTCGATGCACCTTGACATTAGATATTAATCTATAAAAAGGTATTAATCTATGTATCAAAATACTAAAATTAAAAAATTATTAGTTTAGAGGATATTAGAATTTAAATATTTTTATCTATTTTAAATAAATAAAATGAAGTTTACATGATTATAATAAAAATTAAAATGATTTCATTGTACTAATTGCCTTTATTACAAAAGAAAAAGAAAAACTTAATTTTAAGAATTATTAACAAAATTGATTTTGTTATAACAATATTATTGAAATATTTAAATAAATAAAGGATAAATTATATTTAAAAACGGCGTTGATTTTAACTCTTTACGAGTTTTCGTTTCCAAGATATTGTCTTTGAAAGTTTTCCACTTATAATTCGTATACTACTTTTCATAATAATAATAATAATAATAGTAGGACTAATTTTAAATAAACAAAATGAAATTTACATAATTATCATAAAAATTTTAATGATTTTATCATAAGTATGTCCTTGTTACGAAAAAAAAAGAAAAAAATTCATTTATAAAAATTATTAACAAAATCGATTTTATTATAACAATATTATTGCATTATTTAAATAAATAAAGATTAAATTATACTTGAAAATGGCGTTGGTTTCAAGTTCCTACGACTTTTCGTTCCGAAGATATCGGCTTCGAAAGATTTCCATTCATAATTCATATACTACAGCTGATCGTAGTAATAGTAGTAGTAGTGTAGTAAGCCAGCGTAAATTCTTAGAATTTATATAGGTCAGTGTGTCACTGGGTCAAGTTGAATGAAAATATATAGGTTAGTAGGTCAACGTAAACCTGTTCCATTTACATGGGAATATCTCTGGAATTAAAAATCGTAGAAACTTGAATGAAATATCGTTTTAAAGGGCAAAATTTTCTCCATTTTTTCAGCGTATTGTTAATAATTAATTAACAATTTGTTATAAACAATTAAAAAAAAAAAATTTTTACGACCTGATTTCGTCTTATTTTGCCAACAAAAAAATTCCAAGTGGATCAGATTTATGAAATCGCATAAAAATTAATAAATAATTAATAAACAAATTATTTTGTTTATCAAATAAACAATTTTTTTTCTACATTATTAATAACCAAATATTTCGTTTACATGGGAGTATCTCTGGAACTAAAAGTCGTAAGGACTTGATTCGACTATCATTTTAAAGGGCAAAATTTTCTCTATCTTTCCAGAATATTGTTAATAATTAATTAACAATTTGTTATAAACAATTTTTATAAACAAACTTTTACGAAAAGTAAATTCATATTATTTCACAAAAAGAAAAAGAAATTCAGATTTGGCATATATCTTCAGGATTAACAATCGTAAAGATTATCGTAAAGATACGCGTAAGGTAAGCGCAAAGTAAGCGCAGAGCAAGCGCAGAGTAAGCGTTTATAAATATCTCAAACTAATAATTTTTCGACATACCTATACTAATACTTTTTTTTATAGAGAATATCGAGCTCCATCGAACAATGCAATTAAAAACATGATTGCATTAAAAAAAAAAACACGCACAATTGACCTTTATATTACCTTTATACGTCTATCTAAAAAAAGAAAAATTATTACTAGCATATTCTGGCCCTCTCCGTATCGTATGACTTTTATAAACAAAGTTCCTCCCGTTTCTCCAAAAAAGACGTATACATTCAAAGTTATTATTTTACTCTGTATATCTGGATCTGTGTAAATTATCAAAGAATAACATTTTTCGTACGAAGTCAACTTTTAGAAATGATATTGGTCACGCAATACTGATAACACCAATATTTTTTCCCTTCTTCCGTGCAAACCTTCGGTTTCCTTGAAAATTTCATTTTATCTTGAATCTTTACGAAATATCTTATTAAAATCTCGATTATATTTTATAATATACGTGAGCGTAAACATTTCGATTGGAATAGACGTAAATAACAAACAAAGATTTTTAAAATGAGTTTAAATCTCTCTCTTTCTCCTTTTTCTTTCACTCTCGTTTGTTCAACTATTTTACTGAATATTCTCTTTGTATGTACGAATCCTGGTAATTAAGCGAATCAAAAGGGAAATTCAAAATATCCTCATGGAAACATTGTAACAATGATCAAAGGGCCTTTCTAATGAAGCAAAACTATATCTCCGAGTATTTTACGTTTACGTCTGTCCAATTAAAGATTTTCAGCATGTATTAGAATCGACCGTGTCTCATTTATAATTAATACAGTACGTTGAAATAAACGTTCTTTCATTTATTCACATCTGAGAGGAATTATGGTACAGTGTAAAAGATAAAAGTTATTCGTTGAAAATTTTAATATTTCTAATAAAAATTTGTCAACGTTTTTCATTCGTTTTTCTATTTTATACGATCTAATTCGTATCCTTTATGAAAAATGTAATAATTAATATTAGAAAAATTTAACAATTTCATATCGATTTATATCGATAATACTTAACTCGTTGTATTACAATTATATAATTTATTTTTGTATCCCAAAATTATAAAGGATTATAACGATAAATGTTTATTTGTAATCTATAAATGAGTTCTTCGTATAAATACGGTGTTGTGCTAATAATATACGAGTTTTTGTTCTCGGAGCATTACGGTAATTAACGCGATCATTGTTGGCGAAGGTGCGTATGCGATAGTACGTGAAATAAGTACCTTTATAATACGTACGATATGCGTATTCCGAATGTAGAGCGAACATCTGTCGCGTCTGCGCGAGATGTTCCGCTTGGTTCAGGGGGTTTCAAGGGGTTGCTTGAGACACGATCTCGAGGCAGTTCGAATCTAGACACCATAAGGCTACGATCTCTCGTCTTCTATCGTCGAATAGAAAGAAGAACATTCTTATAAAATAGATAAATAATAGTTAGTCTTTGAAAGTGTTGGAAAATATTTACGAGAAATCATTTCGATTCGTCGTTTATAGTCGGGTCTTTGCAATATTTTTCTTCTTTTTCTTCGGTTTCTATTTTATCTATTATTCTTTTTCCGTTCTTTCCTCCGTTTCTTTCCTTATATGTAAATTATTTGTAAAATATTATTTGACGTCACGAATAACGTTATCGTTTTAGATTTGTCTGTCGTACAAACCGGTTTCGTGTATAAATAGAAAAAATTCTTTCTTCTAATCGGTTCGTCGTTCTCGTTCGGAGGAAGTAGCATGAATGAAAGAGAA
The DNA here is from genome assembly GCF_905475345.1 of Vespula vulgaris. Taxonomy (NCBI): domain Eukaryota; kingdom Metazoa; phylum Arthropoda; class Insecta; order Hymenoptera; family Vespidae; genus Vespula; species Vespula vulgaris. The sequence continues at coordinate 3,036,668 of NC_066607.1, forward strand.
ACGGCGGGAAAGTTCGACTCACAAACAGTGGGTCGCGTCATTGATAGAAGTAATACGGTTAGAAGGGATTAGATCGTTGAAGGGTCGAATTAAGAAGAAACATTCGAAGAAGGAAGGAGGATGGCTCTCGTCGTTGTCGTGAAAAATTTTCAGGGACTCAAGTGTAAGGGGGAGAAGTTCGTGAAGATTGATTTTCGAGGTAAAGAAAGAAAAAGCAAATAAATATATATATATATATATATATATATATATATATATATAATTATTCTTCCATTTATTCTATCGCTCATCTTCTGGCCATATTGTCTTGATTGTATAATATAATATAACGTTTTCCTTATATATATATTCTTATCTTATTCAATCATTTAATGAGGTATTCACGTAACCTATAACTAATTAAATCGACGTGTAAGTAGCTTTAAATTAACTATCGATCATTTCCAGATCGTATCCTTTAATACATATATATATATATATATATATATATATATATATATATATATATATAATTCGTACTTATATAATACAGATATACGTCATTATTACATCATTAGTAGATAATGTTTTTAATGATAACGATATGGCTTAAATTTTAATTAATTCAAGGAAACTTAGACGACGAAGTTTAATAATAGACCCGAACTCGTTTTAATAAAAATTAATCCTTATATTTTTTCTTTTATTACTTTTATATACTATAGTTTTTCTTAGAACATGTAACTACGTACCTATCTACCTATATCTAACTACCTACGTACATATCTATGTTGAAAAAGAACGTTACGGATTTATCGTTCGTAACTAGAGAAAAATAACTGGCCGAGCATCCTTCCTTCAAAGATTTATTTTACAATGCGGTAAACCGCGTAACGAGGTAAATCCGTCGGAACGAAATTGTTGTTGATTTTTGCATTTTCTTCGAAGAGACGCGCGTTTTAAAAGCAGTATTCTTCAAGATGTTCGTAGATGTATGCGGATACACGAATACACGGTTTAAATGTCCTTTGTCGTAATAACGTTCCGCTGGTTCTCCGCTATACGTAGATATATACATATATGTATGTACCTAAGCATGTATTTAGGTATATATGTAGATATGCTTGAAACACGCTTCGTTCATTTTCACGATCGATCTCTATATTTACGCACTACAATATAATAACGTCGTCTATCGGTTTAACATTTCATTTATTACATCTACCACTCCTTATCCTATTAAATCGAAATGAATTAATCTGAACGATCGAATTACGTATTAACGATTAAATAATTGCGATCGAATAAAAATTTTCAGGTATTTTTATCGGTCCCTTTTGTATATATTTCTCTCATGAATTTTTCATTCGATGTCCACTCGTGAATTCTTCTCTGAGATCCTTGAGAAAAGTGCCAAATACAAGCATGCATTATTCAATTGATCCTCCCCAACTTGCCTATGTAAATGTTTTATATAAATTCTTATAACTTTTTTTCCCCTTCATTTCCATATCTTTTGTTTCGTATTATATATGAATATTTTGATCGGTAAATATTAATTTAAAAAAATGAAAAAATACAAAAATAAAAATAAAAAATACGCGCGCTTATTTTTTGATATCGTTTAATACTCATGAATATTAAACATTCGTTTTCAAGGATCTCATCTTTTTTCAATGGAAAAAAGAAAAAAGAATTTATTCCATTCTTTATTTGTCCTTTATTTATTTTCGTCATCATCGCTTTTTCTTTACAACGTATTACAGTCGATCGATCATTTGTAAACACCTCGAACGAAGAGCAAGAGCAATCTGTGTTTGTATGTGTCTATGTAAAGGAGAAATGGAGAAAGAGAGAAACAGACGAAGTTTGTTTATTTCTCAAGCTCTTGAAGAGTTCACTTGAAAGTCTTATCCTTCTCTATCTACTAGTTAGAGTGCTTATGTGAAAAGAGCGGTAACGATGCATGAAATTATATCGGACGAAAGATACATTTCTAGGATTCGGATGTACGTACAATGTATATACATATGTATGTAAGTACATATGTTCGCTGACCTATCGAGTGCAACGTTTCATTTAATCATGCTTGTGTTTCAATTGAAACGTAAAAGCCTTGCGGGAGATAGGTCACGGTACGAATATTCCCTTTGCGATTGTAACATTTCAAAGGATAGTACTACAGTTAGCTATCATTAGTCTTTAATATCAGAATTACATCAAGATTATCATTGGCATAATCCAATATCTATATCTTTATTTAATATAGAAACTTTAATCAGTATGAAATGCAGCACAGTTTTTCTTTTAACCTGATATTTTAGTTGAGAATTGAATTCTTTTATAAGAGATTTGTATATTTTTAAATATTTAGAAAATGAATTTATTGGGCGATTGGATATTCAAATATTTATGATTTATGTACAGCATATTAACGGTACTTTACTTAATTAATTATTAATTTTCGATGAACGATCATCATAGATTGACTTTTGAACAAATTCGTATTAATTTATTTATACAGATTTCATGTCCATTAAGATGAATTAGATATATTATTAATTATGTGTATTTATTTATATATTGAATGTTATTAAGACAAAATTCTTTTCGAATCTTTTAGAGAATGGAAAATATAATATCGAATTCGCCGGGCAAAGAGATTCTTTTGGTTATTTGATTATAAAAAGATAATATCAAAATAAAATGCTTTTAAGTTGAAGTATTTATTCGACGTAATATTCTTTAGAATGCGGAGGCTTTACGGATTAATTTAATCCGTAGTTCGCTTTCTTTTTCGTTATCGATAAACGTTGACGATATGTCACTTTTTTTCTTCGACGTGAATCGATATTCGATTATAAAAAATTTCCTCGTTCAACGCTTTCTCATTTCTATGGCGCACAAAGAAAGACAAATTTTTATTGAAATATTAAAAATATTCGCGACCGATGTGACGTAATTATTGCATCATTAATTTATATTCGTCATGACATACACAATTATTTTATGAAATATCCACGTTATCAAATCAACTAATATGTTGCTTTGGGCGTAATAAAGCTTTTTTTTTTTTACTCGAGTCATCGTAAATATATTTTGTTAAATATTTGTATTTCACTATATATTCTGTTCTCATATTTTGTCCTTGTTATAATTTAAATGGGGAAGGTACAATAGTTTGCTATTAATATTAAATTGTAAAATATTGACGTTATCACGAGTGCACGTATAGATAAAAAGAATGCATGTTTGAAGATATATTTGCTGTACAATTTGCGTTAATAATCGAGTTTGCACACAAACACACACACATAGAGAGAGAGAGAGAGAGAGAGAGAGAGAGAGAGAGAGAGAGAGAGAGAGAGAGAAAGAGAGAGAGAGCTATGTATTAAGTATACACTTATATCCTAATGAGAAGTAACATATGAATGCACTTACTAGATAATATATAATACATACGCGCGCATGTAAATATATAAGAGCTATGTACATATCGCAATGACAAGAATCGTATGAATGTACCGTACTTACAGATATATAGTTTTATGTATATAATATATACACATATACACACACTTAGTTATATGTATCGGCGCGTGTTACTGAGGTGCGCTTATCGTAGACTTATTCTCTGCATGCAATGTACGTTTTTATCGGCCTTTCTTACCTAAATGCACTTGCTTTATTCATAAGGTCGTTTCTGACGCGATCGTAGAGTCTACAGAAAACAGTTATTTTTTTGGGGTCAATCATATATATATATATATATATATATATGGTTTATGATATTATTAATACCTAGAGTATAATACCCATGTTAGCTGTCATCATGGTCCCTAATGAAACATTTAATATTCCTCTAGAGAAATTAGATTTTTCAAGGATTCAATCAGAATTGATAAAAAATAAACGTGAAATTACAAATGTCATAAATAATATTTATTGTACGGCGAATTAAATAAAAATTAGATAAATTAGATGTGATTCGTAAGTGTTTTTGTCCTTTATAAAAAATATATTTATACATACAAATACATAAATTTGATTAAAATTCATCATTTTGTTTAATTTCATTGACGAAATTATATACTTTCGTGAAATAATAAAAAATCGATAACGCACAGGGGTTAAGTAAAAGAGGAGCGAAGAGGTGGCGGAGGAAGGTGGCTGGTGGGAAAGGTTGATATATAATATAATATGCACACAACAAAGTATTTTCCATATTCCATTTTCCTTGTGAATATTTAATTCCAAAGCTTGACAAAGATATTTCTGTTTTATTATTATTATTATTATTATTATTATTATTATTATTATTATTATTATTTCCTTTTTCTCTCTTCTTTATTCGATCTCCCATTTATATGAATTATTTTATATATATCTACGAGATAATAGAATACATGTATATTTTTCCTAGATGATTGTACATTTCGCATGAAAAATTTATTTGTTTATTTATTTATTTATTTATTTATTTTTTGTTTTGTATCCTTTGTTTATTCTGCTCCTCTCAACGATCTCGAAAAAAATGGAGGTGCCGTTCATACGATGATTTTGGTGGTTTTGTCAAATTGATATATAATTAATTGCTGATCGTATTGTGCAATAAAAGATAAAAGGATAATTTTGTTCAATCTACCAAAGTACACGCTCGTTTATAGAGCTAATAACGAGAAATAATAGTAGTCTTTATAACGATCGTTTGTAATTCATATAAACAGGTTTGACAGCAAAAAAAAATGTTTGCTCTATTATTGTAATAAGAAGTGTGTATATATGTGTATATATATACATATACATTCGTTTATAGTCAGTCTTTTTTCTACACTATAAAAAGCATATAACGTGTTTCTTTTCTTTCTTTCCATTTTTTTACTAAAAATATACTATGATAGCAAATATAGAACTTACGTAGTAAAATTTTTTTTTCTTTTATTACAACATAAAATCGCGTTAAATAATATATTTTCAATAATCAAGTTCGTAGCTTTTGATTCGAAATATATAAAACTTGATGTAACTTTTATAGTTTAATTTTTCCTCTTTTTCTTTTTATTTTCTTCATAAATTGCTTACATTTTCATTTTCCTTTTTGTAAAAGTACGTGTGGCTATCGTTGGAATATTTTTCTCGTTCATAGTATCGGAAAATTAAATGTACTTCGATACTATATACGTATGATACGTGATTAAATTGTGTGATATGTATAAGATATGTAATCGCTTACTTGAAAAATTTATGTGTATAACTTATATACTATATATTTATAAATACATATACGTAACATGGAAATGTTCCGAAAGGAAAGATCATTCGCATTTGTTAGAACATCTCATTGATTCTCCAATGATCTATAAAATTCTAATACCATTACCGTCCATTATATTATATTGCCTTTTAAAAATTCAAACAATTTATAACATATTGTTTTCAATCTGTTTTCAGGTGTATCTAATTGCTCGAAAAATCTCGAGGACAATGGAGATCTCATTTCGGTCGATCAGGTAAGATATTTTATAAAACAATAAAATAAAATAGTCCCATGGTAAAAAAAAAAAATAATAAAGAAAAGAAGAAGAAAGAAAGAAATTAAATTCCACAGTGACGAATAGAAGCGCGAGAATCGTTTCTCTATCGAATTTTTCCAAGCTGTCGACGGGTAAACCAAATTACGAGAAAGCAAGTTTTATCGGTCTCGAAATAAATAGAATTGAATGTTATATATAGTGAAAAAAACCTTGTTATTCGTCTGCTTTGTGTACATATATATATATATACACACGAGAAAAGTTTATTTTTTTCTTATTATTTTCTGAAAAAAAGAAAAAACGTATGCACACGAGAGTAGTTTATTATTTTTTTCTCTCCTTTTATTCTGAAGAAAAAAAATTAAAAAAACAAGACATAGAATGGATATCGCATGAATTTATCAAAATATAAATACGAATGAAATATAGTAAAATTTTTCGATTTATCATATTATCGTAGAAAGATATTCTATCTTCTGTATATTGTAGATATATTATAAGTCCATATATATATTATAAGTCCATATATATATATATAATAGTTATGTATTCGGATACGATGAAGCAACAGTTAAATCGTATCGTACTTTTCGGTATGTAATCTTAAAATATCTATGGTTTAGAGATCGATACTATCAGCGATATACTTTCTTCTAAATAAATATAAAATGAATTTACGAAGTGCTCCAAATCAATTACGATGAAAGGATTTTCAATTTAAAAAATTGCAGAATTCTTTCTCTTCTTTTTTCTCGGAAAAAATATACTTGAAGGTAATTGATTCTTTTCTTTGGGATATTTTAGGGAAGAGAAAGGTTTTCTCTCTTTCTTTTCCTTCTTTCTTCGATTATCATTGTTTCTTGCTTTTTTTATTGTTTAATAACTTATCGTTAAATGCGTACGAAGTTATGAGCATACATTTTAACTTTGATTCTTTAACTTGAAGTAACCCTCGTCTTGATGACAAGCAGAAGACTTTGAAGGAAACGGACTATGTACTAGCTTAGGCAGGGAATATATAAATAAATCAATAAATATATAGACATATAACTCCTTATATTATATAAATACTTCTCCACCCATATGAATATATAGTAGGTATGCCATATTTCGTATAAAACGAAATTAGAAAAACAAAGTAAAAAGAAAAAAGAAGAAGAAGAAAAAAAAAGAGAAGTAGTAAGAAAAAAAGAAATGAAATGCAATTGAAATCCTTTTCTATATTATAATATTTTTTGTTTTGATGACGATGACGTAATAAACGCTGGGTAAAAAACGGCAAAAAATAAAATATAAAAAAATATATAATGAAGTAGAATCGGATCGAGGACACGATTTCAAGATTTGAATGATTTATTGTCGCGATAAACATTATTTATTTCTATAAATACTAAAGTAGTATAATAAAAAATTTTTTTCAACAGTCGAATATTGCATCGTTTCCGATTTGTTACTTTTACAACAATATTATATTTTTACAAAAAATGTTAGCTAAATTTGTAAATCGAGTCACGTATGTTCTCCTTATTAAAAGAAATCAACGAGTAATCTCTCTTTTATTCTCTTTCTCTCTATATATATTTTACTAACAAAGGATTATTATTCGTATTTTAATACGTTTATCCCGAAAACGGCTTTAATTTATCATACAAGGCCTTTATAATTATTACGGTATTTATTATTTATCGAATCATTAATATTTAATATAATTCATATTTTCATGGTTCAGTGAAACGATAATTATTTAATACTATCTCTAATACTACTAAATATTATTTAATTATATCTACATTCAGATAATTATTTATTATATACTTATATTTATTATATTGTTATTAGATAGATAATATATATAGGGTGCTTGACAAAAATGCATTATCTATTGTAAACGAGTTTAATATTTCATAATCAATGGAAAAAATAAGTTTCTAAATTAAATATGTTTAGAATATTAATGGAAATTAAAATATTAATTAATGGAAAACTACGAGAATTTATATTATAAAAAGTTCGCAAAAAATGCGAATATAAATGGTATATATAAAACACTCCTCTCGATGACCTCCTTTTCTCTTCTTTAATTATTTAAAGTAAAAGAAATCAAATGGAATACATATTTCTTTTCAAGAAAGTCAACATTTTTTTCTTTCTTTCTTTTTTTTTTTTAATAAAAGCTGAGTGCACATAACTGCACTTAAGCATCGAAAGATAAACGCTATGACATGCTTTTTTGTTGTTTGAAAAAAAAAAAAACACGAAGCAAAGTATTTGTTATTTTTCATCGAATATTAATTATGTTAATTGCATAATATTGTTAATGTCGTCTTTTTCTTATTTTTTGGATTTTTTATTTATTATTCCAAGAACACGTTTCTTAGCATTAAAGAAATGTGATTCCAGTGACCTATTGCATTAGACCTTTTAATAACTTTATTAACGTGACTCAACTAAAGATGATAAATCATCTTTACAACTATCAATACAGGGACAAGGATGATGTTATTATGTTACTTATAGGTATTGCATCTATACGGGTATAGTAATTACGGATTTTATGGTGTTAATATGACTTAACAAATTTTATCTTTCTCCTTGCACGTCGTTAGTAAATTATAAGCTATAAGCGTAAAATACATCTTTAGAGTTTAATAAATGATTTATTTATTTATTCGTTTGTTCTTTCGTAGAAATTAGAAAAAAAGATTTCTTTATATTAGTCATTCGCATATATAAACTAATATCAATATTCTTTACGTAATTTTAATTAACTTTCTTAAATTTTATTACGTAGCATTATTTAAAATACATTGAACACTAATTTCTTTTTCTTTTTCCTTTTTTTTCTTTTTTCTTGAATTCTGCATAATCTCGTTTATTAAATATAAATAAATATCTATTAGATATTTTGTAGATAATTCATGACAGAAAAACGAGTAGGAAAATTTTTACGATCTTATTGTCACGAACTACAAAATTTTTATCATTTCTAATCTTTCTTTTTTCTTTTCTTTTTCTTGAATTAATTGGAAAAAAAAAACATTTCTTTTTTCGTTAAAGAGTGCTATGCATAAAAATTCACTCGGCGATCTTTATCTCCTTATATTTAAAATGGCACTACACACGCAATTTATCGGTAAATAAAACACTCAAAATAAATTTCTCATACATATATAGATACATATATACTTATATACATACATACACACATATATATATGTTTTATTCGTGCCAAGCCTCTGGCAGAAATTACGTGACCGATTTCAAGATTATCTCTTTCTCTCTCTCTCTCTCTTTCTCTCTATCTCTCTTTCTCTCTCTCTCTCTCTCTCTCTCTCTCTCTCTGTTTTTCTCTCTTTTTTTCTTTTCTTTTTCTTTTTTGATATAGTATGTCAAGGGGAATGAAATTATGCTATATTTTTTCTCGTTTCTTTTCCCTTTTTTTTCTTTCCTTCTTTTTCTTCATCTTTCCTTTTTTCTTTTCTCTTCTTTTGTATCCCATCAGGGCGAAAAAGCAATTTCGTCGGTATACGATAAAGTGTGTGTTATCTACTCGTTCAAATGAAATACATATGTAATATTTGTAAATCAGAGAAACGTGAGTCTTTTGATTGTGAAACGAATAATGTCGATCGAATGCATATGCAATGCTTCATCGCGTCGGAAATGATATAGTTCCTATTATTTCGATATCGTAATATTGAAAAATTTCAATATGGTTATAAAACGGTAGAATGAGCTTGTAGAAATGATTAATGCAATTAGAAATTTCATTTGATCAGATATTTTGTCGAGCGAAAAAATTTTCTTCCCTTTTCTTTTCTTTTCGATCGTTTTTATAGATAAGTTTAGATCGAATTTAATTCATAATACTTTTTCTTATATTGGATTTCAGAGCTTTACATGGAATTTGGGACGACCCGTTGAGGAAACGGAAACGCTCGAATTATCCGTAGTATCTCGAGGAGTTCTTAGAACGGAGAGGACTCTAGCAAAATACGGTCTAATCCTACAGACGGTGGTACGAGAAGGTCACATTGTTATTACAGATTCTTTGGTCGATCTCAATAACAAGCCATTACCGGTACGATCCTAATTATCGATCTTTAAAAAATATAAACGATCTTTATATTTTTTATCCAAAAGTCTTCAAATTTAATATCCTTGAAATATTTCAAAAATTATTTCTATTTTCTTTTTTATTTTTCATTGACCGAGTTTTAAAAGAAATAATGAAACAAAGTAAAAAGTTTATTACGAAATGGACGATAATTGTTACAATTAACGAGATACGTGTTAATGAAAAATTTCTCAAGTGTATAATATTTTTTATTGTTACGAGTTAACGCACGATTTCGTAAAGACGATACGAAACATATATACATATATATGTATTTTTTTTTTCTTTTTTGTAACATTCTAAAAGCTATTACCGTTTGATATTACAGATGAAGTACAGGTAAAATAAAATTCGTGTTTTATTCCGTCGGTGTACTTTTCTTAGCTATCTCAACGCCAGAAGCAACACGGTAACTCAAACTTCATATACAATTTACAGCTACGTATGTTTTCTTTTTTCTTTTCTCTTGTTTTCCTTTTTTTCTATTTCTTTTTTTCCTCCTCCTTCCAGCTCATTTATTTAACGTAGGACCAAATTCAATCCTTTCTTTTTTCTCTTGCAAATATTTGCGTACTTTTATCAAAGAAACGAATAAAAAATTCGAATTCTGTATGTACACAGACAGATAATATTTTTCTCATAATTGGTAGATGGTAAAATATCGTGTTTGTTCGTTCGAATGTTTGCATCATTAATTATTTCTATTATTATCGATATTAAAAAAGAAACTGGAGATTTAAAAAAATATATATTTATTTGAGCCAATAATTATGAAGCTCGCTTTAAGATATTATTCAAATATATTACGCCCTCTTTATTTCATTTTTTTATTTTTTTTTTTTTTTGTATTTTATAACGTAAATCGACGTAGAATAAAATGAGTAATAAATACAATTTCGTAAACACTTTCACGTAGATAAATTTCGTAATTACTGACGCATATATATGCGTGAGATGATATTACTTAACTTGTTTCAGTAGAGCGTCAGTGAAAAAAAAAAAAGAAGAAAAGAAAAAATTACGAATGTGTACAACTTTCTATTTCACGAAAGACTCTACTATTTCTGTATATCTTTGAAATTTTATATTTTAAAGTAGCTTCAACGTACTCATTTCACTAACGAGAATAGTACTTACTTATCTTTCGAAACAATGTCAAGAAACCGAAGGAAAATACAGAAGTGCCGTGTTAACGCTGTTACGCTAGTTTGTTTGAAAAGTACATCTGCGATATCGTTTACGTTCGTTGCAACGCTTTTTTAAAACTACCTATCGTCTTTACGAAAGTATATTTCACTGGATAATGAAACTTTAAGTTCCTTTCACACACGAAATGCGATATGCGATCGAGAAACGAGAATATACTGCGATAACTTGGAATGGAAATATGAATGAAAAATCGAAAACTATTTTAAATTTTATGCTATTATTAAAAGGAGAAAAAGAAGGGAAAAAAGGAAAGAAAAAACTCGTGCGAAAGAATATCATTATAATTTCAGAGTGTGAAAATTTTATAGTAGAATTAATATGATAATCGAAGGTCCGTGTGAAAGACGTTTAACACGCAGTATCGTCAACTAATAAGCTGCTCACGCCTACATAGTTTTGTAATTAACGTCCTCGACGTTTCTATTAACTAAAGATTCATGCATTTTTTATTATCTTTTACAATTTTTATTCACGAGTAGCAGAGAGAGAGAGAGAGAGAAAGGAGAGAACGATCGCATGATGACGTTAAATATTATTTTCTCGGGTTTTTAAAGAAATATCGTTAAATATTAATCACCATTGTCTGTTATTATGCGTTTTAAGTTCTAACGCACGAGTTTATATACGTATATTCTTAAAATTGAAATATTTCAAAATCATATAGAATGGAGATTTTGTTCGTGCTGCGTTAAAATAGATTTGAATTTTCAGTGACGACGGACAGTCGTTGTCGCTCGTCGTATTGATTGTCTGTTAGTTAAACGTGATGTGAACTAAAATATAACGTTGTTAATTGAAAATCTTTATCGACTCGTGAATTTTTTGAATTTATTGGAACATAGAAATATCCTTTGTTTAATTTCAAAAAATTTCACGATATTTCAAAATGGATAGAAAAAATAATTTGGGAGTGGCTTCTCTCTCCTTCTCTCTCTCTCTCTCTCTGTCTTTCTTTTTTTTTTCTATACGTAGAATGAAAAAAGATAACATAAAAAAAAAAAAAAAAGAGGGAAAGAATATATATATATATATATATATATATATATATATATAATAACAATTTAATCGAATTTCTTATTAAGTGTCTTCTTATTCGTTTCATAAATATCTAGGCCATGGTCTGTTTTGAAATACGATATAATATACCTGATGGAAGTAGCAGCTCTTATGCGATATCAGACGTGATGGAGGACGAGCAACAGATGTTGATCGATATCGAACAGAACATTGCCAATCTTGAAAGAAGTCTTGAACAAGCGAATAGTAGTGGGAGTGGTGGTGGAAGTAGCAAAAGAAGAGGTTCTTGGCATACGCAAGAGAAAATCAGTAAAAAGGGTTTCTTACAAAGGGGAAGCTCTATGTCAACAGGAGAAAAATCACCGGATCGTAAGAGGTATCTATGGAAATGATAACATGAAAGAAGATATATCTGCATGAATATATCTGCTTATCTATTCAGTAGCACTCACATACTTACAATAAAATTCTTTTTCCAAAAAAACTTCTTTCGAAAAAGAATTTTATATTCTTGAATTAAAGGGTACGAATTGAATGGATCGAGTTTCTTTCATCTCGTTACTGTTATCGTCATCTCGTTATAATATCATCATTATTATATTTTCTCTCTCTTTTTCATTTTTCTTTTTTTTTTATAAACTTCAGCAAGACTCTTTGAAAATATACAGCGAACATTCTTCAAATAGTACTTCTCGGTTATCATTTATCTTGGGGGTAGTAGTAATTACTGAAAAATTTTATTATTATTATTATTATTATTATTATTGTTATTGTTATTGTTATCATTGTCTTTATAATTTTCAATATTTTTACTCTTTGAAAAGTATTAATTATTCCTACGAGAGAATAAATTCTTTTCTCGACTTCATTGAATCTCTGGAAATCAATTAACATGACTGCAACGAGTTGACTTGAGTGAGAGGAAAGGAAAAAAAAGAAAGAAAAAAAATAGCAGTCTCTTGGAAAGTATTAATAAGCGAGAAAAACAGATTCATCTGGAAAAATAGAGAGGGAGAGAGAGAGAGAGAGAGAGAAGAGAGAGAGGGAAGGCGTGATAAATGAAGATAAAAAACGACACCAATGTTATGTATGTCTAGGATAAAGGACATGTGTTAAGGTCTTTTATAATTAATTTCAAACGAGAGAAGACAAACGATCAGTAAAGTTACGATTTCTGTGTTATGTGTCGATACGGAGTATTCATTGTATGTGCATGTTTGATCGTTGACATTTCCAATTAAACTTACATAGAAATGTACATAATGTAGTAGACATATGTGTATATGTGCGCGTGCAAGTATGTAGGTAAATATTCTATCATTTCAATTGAAATGCGTAAAGTGTATGGCACGTCAAATGCAATTCCCCACAGTTCAAAGATGAGACTACGCAATTTATAGAGAGATGTGTCTTTATTATAATTATTAATAATAATAATTAATTTGATATAATTTGTACGCTTCGGAAAGTTCTTTATTCTTTATTTATGAATTAGTTAGTTTATATATGATATATATATATAGTGTTATTATAGAATGTACATAATAGAGTGACATAATAGATACATAACGAAGTGGTTTTAATATACGAAACGTGAAAAATTATTACTGTTATGATAATGAAAAAAGATTCATCTGACACGAGAGAAAATGAGAGAGAAATATATCTGCCACATGATTTCTTATTTAAGACGTTCGCTGTTAAGAAGAGAATAAATGACACGTAAAAAAGAACTACACGTTCTAATTTCTCTCGTCACTACGTCGAGATTCGTTAGCGAAATTATGCGAGAAAGCAGAGACTTATATGCACTTTCTGCTTTCTCTTTTTTTCTCTTTCTCTCTCTCTCTCTCTCTCTCTCTCAATTTTCTCGTCTTTTTTTCTTCTCTTTTTTTCTCTCTTCTTTTTTTCAGCGTAATTCGATTAGCTTCGATAACTTGCGAAAAATTTATTTTTTTAATACGATTAATTAACGACATCACCATTCATTGATACGATTTCACGATGCTCATTACGATTTACCCCGGTAATGATCCATTAGATACGACCGAAGAAGTTTATGACCTATAAGAGGGAAGATAATTCGATCATCGTTAAAACAATTAATCAACACGAGCTTATCGGACAATAATTTATTGCGTGATCCTTTATATTACGTAGGATAATGAATGTATTCCTATTTTCGACGATCCATTCAATTTTTATTATTTTTATTTATTTATTTTTTTTTTCATTAATGTTAATTAGAAAAAGAAAAAATAGAGACCAAGAACGTCGGCCAAACTATTTTACTACTTATCAATATATTGGATACGTAATATTTTATTTATCTATTTTTTTTTAATAAACTTTTTATTTGGTATGTGTATTTATATATATATATATGTATTTATGAATCAGCTTGATATATTTATTGGAAACTCAGTTGATTATAAAATAACTTTATTTTTATACTTATCGTCATCGTAGTAGAGTAGACATATCTGTGTATACACATACACACACACACTAAACGATTCTTTTACGATTGCAACAGAAACAAGTTTACTGTTTACGAGCGAAAATGAATCCAATTGCATTTTGGTATGAATTATGAGGAAGGGATACCGATGGCTTTAAATACAATGTGTAATTTTATCTACGGTTTAATCGGATAATTCATTTAAGCTAATTTTATTTTTCTAAAATCGAATTAAATGATCGAGATCGAAAATGAATTTTACACGAAATATTTTTCACGGATATGAAATATGAAATATTATCTGCAATACGTTTTAATCCGCCATATATAAAAGTTGTATACGATTTAACTAAATGATTGAACGATTTTACTTTAAACGATATATACGAATAATTACTAATATCTTTATGAAAAATGAAAAAAACGAAAAGTTCGAAGTAACCATTTTACTTTATCACATAGATATAAGTTTCAATCAAGTCCTGTTGATAAACCTTCACTCTAATTGGAATTCTTGATATGTTTGTAACGTTAATTTAATCGAAAGTTGAAATAGTTTAATTGATACTGTTTTAAATTGATAAAGTCATTTTAAATTTTAACATTAATGAAATAAATGGTGATCGTTTTTAAATATATCGAACGATCGTTCCCTTTAATTTTTAATTTTTATTTTCAACGTTTGTACGCTTAAGAAGAAAAATAAAAAGAAAAAGAAAAAAAGAAAAATATAACGACGATATTTAAAAAATTAGAATTTTTACAATCCAGCTTGTTCTTGTCCGAGTTATAAAGAAACGTTTGACAGGAAGAAAGAATTTCAAAGCAATTCGAAATTTAATTATTATATTTTCTTTTAACAAGAAAAATAATGAGATTTTCTTTTCTTTCAAAAGAGAAGAAAAGAATTTTCATGTCAAATATAATTTTCGTTTAGTACGATTGTAATCATCGCAGGCTTTATAATAACGTTCCTTTCGAGACTTGAGAATCTTGCTGGAACAAAAAATAGAAAAAAGAAAAAAAAAAAAAACACGGAAAAATTCTGTTCGCAGAAACTCGACGTTGAAAAGCATGAGATCTTTTATGAAGTTGGGGAAACAGAGACCACCGAGAGCTAGATCTTGCGACAGCAATTCGGAGACTAAGGAACTTATCGATGGAAGAGATTCAAGCTGTCCGACATCAAACGAACCTTCTAGGACAAATTCTATGACCTCTCTTGAAACCAACGCATCCGATAACGAGAGTCAACCGAGTATAAATATCGAACAAGATGATTCTATGGTTATAAAGACAGTGAAGAAACCTAAACCAAAGGTAGAATGATTATCATTGATAATTTCAAATGAATGAATGAATCAATTTATAATTTTAATTATACACAAAAATGAATTATTTTCCTTTTCCTTTTTAATTCATTACTTTGACATTTTTAAATTAAAAAGTTAATATGCCCGAAAAGATAATCGATAAGTGGATATCACATTCGAGAAAAAAATATTTTTATAGGTTCTCAACAAACGTATTGAGATTTAAACGAAAACACAGTATAGGCTGACAGAAAGCTCATGGCAGAAGGAGACTTTAGAGATTTACAGTTGTTCCATTTTCACTCGTTTCGAGTGAGACTACTTTGCTAAATCCTTCGTGTATTTCCGTACGTTTAAAACGCGAGAATTACGACGTGAGAGTGTTATTGCGAAACTCGAACGCGTAAGATGATTTAAGAGAAACCATCCCTTTTTCTCCCTTTCCCTTTATTTCATTTGATTTTCTCTCGTTACGTATCAACTAATCTCGTTTGAATTTAACTATGTCTCTGTTTTTATTAGAGACAGTTTTCTCGACTTATTAAAGAAAAAAGAATAAGAAAAAAATAGTAGTAATAATAATAATAATAATAAGATAGCGTATAATTAAATATTTTCCAGACCCATGACACTGCTCAAGGAGCTTTGAAAGCTCAAGATTATCAGGTATGCGTGACGATCATAGAAGCGAGACAATTAGCAGGACTCAACATGGATCCAGTTGTCTGCGTTCAAGTTGGCGATCAACGAAAATATACAAGTGTCAAGGAATCTACTAATTGTCCTTATTACAACGAGGTTCGATCATCCAATATTCATTTAATTCTATCGATTTTAATTTCCTTTTCTTTTTCTTTCTTTCTTTCCTTTTTTTTTTCATACACTTTCGATATTAGATCTTCACAAAAGTTTCACGACTAACGTTTATAATATTTATAACCCATCATCTTTCGACCGAGAAAACAAATATGCTTCTTTGTATGAAAACTATTTAGTAAATAATGAACAAACTACAAAAGCAGATACTGCGGAATGAACTTATGGGGAAAGTTTAAACAAGTTTCAAATAGAATCTACGTTATGTTTTTTATCGGGCGTCGAGTTACTTGAATTTTCATCGTTAATTTTTTGTCTAGTTCCTTTCTCTTTAATTGTTACGTTTTACGGGGTTTTGCGATATATCGTTTTGTTGGATATTTAAAAAAAGAGAAAGAAAGAAAGAAAGAAAGAAAAAAATTCTATTTCAAATGTGATTCTATTGTTTTGCAGTATTTCGTCTTCGATTTTCACATGCCACCGGTGATGCTTTTCGACAAGATCATCACGTTGTCGGTAAGTTTATTTGAAAACATCCGATCGTTTCTATCTTCTCTTCTTTTTTTTTTCTCTTTAATTTGATTTAGTGTCGTCGTCGTCGAGTCTTTGTACGAGTCAGCGTTGGAACGTATTTTATTTCTTTTTTATTTCTTTTTTTATTTTTTTTTTTTCCCACAAGATCGATAATGCTTTCGAACCGAATACGATGTATTTCCGAACGAATTCTCTCTGCCATTTTCTCGTTCCCGACGGAACTGTAATTTTCTTTCGGCCCGAAGAAAGTTCTTATTCTGCAGAGTTAATTTACCGAAAGTATTTTGTATGGTAGTAATCCGAGTGGTAAATTAACGTCGAAGAAACTTCGACGTTTTATTTACTTAGATTTTTTATTTTAACTTTCGAAGTATATATTTTTTCCTTTTTATCTTCTCTACTTCTTTTTTTTCTTCCTTTTTTTTTTTTTAATATATTTAACATACTCATTTAGTAACATGATATTAAGCTATATTAAAACCTGATTAAAACTATGACTTTTATAACGTATTAAAAAAATATCTGTTCTATTAATTGCTCCTTTCGTTTCTATTCACGTGTGTTGTCGTTCATATTTGTAAAGGAAACAAATTTTTTTATTAATGAACGCTTTGTTTCTCTGAATTTCTCAGTATCGTGAAATAATAGGAATATTAATTTTTTAACTAGTTAAAAAGTATTAACGAGTTTCTTCAATTTTTTTTTTGTGTTATATTGAAGAAACATAATAGCCGTATCTTATCGTATATCTTTTAAAAGAAAATTCGAAAGATTTATTTCATTTCGAAGAAAAGTTGTACTATACAAAGGTATAAAACTACGACCCGTTGACCTAGCTATTTTTCTACAAAAGGAAAGCTGTCGATTGCAGAATTTTTCCCTTTTGCGTTTCTTTACTCGGTTTACCGTTATATCACGATAATCCGAGCCGTTACTCATTCTTTTTTCCTTTTCTCTTCTCTTCTTTTTGTTCTTTTTTCTTTTTATTTTATTTTCTCATATTCTACGACGTTCTTTGAAACGTTGAAAGAAATAAAAATATTTCTTATCTATTTGTTCCGTCTCAAGTACCGACATACTCGTAGAATTTCTAGAAGATATACGTATGTGTGTATAGATCGCTTCACCTGACTCAAACACTTCAAATATTTCTCTGTTTGCTTTAGATGATGATAGAAAAAAAAATTTGGAAAATAAAAAAAGAAAAAGAAACAAATTGTTTCATACGAAACAATGCAATATTCGAAATAAACCAACAATTTCTTTTTCCTTCTTTTCTTTCAAGCTTATCTCTTTTTGAGATTTACGGATCATTTATACATTTTTTTTTTTTTCATTATTCTACTAGCTTGTAAATTATTATTATTCTAGTAGCTTACAAAAAAAAAAAAAGAGAAGAAAAGATAAAACGAGACGAAGAATATCAATTTTTTGATTGTTGAAGAAACCAGAGATTTTAAGTATAAAAAGAAATAGAAAGAAATGCTTGGAACGTCGGGATACATATTTGCTGATTCTTCAACTTATAAATAAAAAATATTTTCTATATTTCTCAGTGACACAATAGTAGGCAAATATACAAAAGACTTCTCGGGAAATAAAGCCATAAAGATGAAAATCCTAGTCGGTTAGGTATACAGAGAAAATACCAACTGTTGAGGGATTTTCATTTTAAATATTTAGTCGACGAACAAACGAAAAACAGTCCCCATATATACACGAATAATTTATACAGAACATTACTTACATTTTGCATTAGCCAACCATGAGAAAACGACCATAAGGGTTTACGATCATAAGGGCGAGGTTTTCCCACCAAATTAGGCAAACAATAAACTCGTATTATTTTCGAAGGAACCACACCATCGAGTATTTAAGAAAAATAAAGATGCGAATAAGATTTAAAGGTTCTTTTCTTTTCTTTATCTATTATCCAAAAATTTATTTGAAAAATATTTCTAAAATCCTCATCGAATCTCGATATTTTTTCGTATAATCATAAAGAAGGAACTTATAGGAAATATTAGCAAAATCGTTCAATATATATATGTTGAATTTTATTTTTATTTCTTTTACAAGCTATATGTCGTAATAGTAAAAATATATCACTTCTGGCAACACAATTTTCTTCCTTTGATACTTTTGTAGATATCATCAAAAGCAACGCAGATATTTGAAGTGTTCGTGGTATGTAGATGAAAAGTGTTGTATATACATACATACATACATACATACATATATATATATATATATATATATATATATATATACACACACGTGGACTCTAATTATATTATACACATGCGTAAACTTATGTACATACATACGTATGTATATAACTTCCGAGTTCTTCGAGAATGTTCATTATTTCAATAACATCGGTCGATTAACCAGAGAGAAACATGGCATCCAAGTCGTTTATGTAGTAGTTGATGCACAATAGTATGTACACAATACCATTAGATCTATATAGTCTAGAACATAAATGTCTATACACACGCACATATATGTGTGTGTGTGTGTGTGTGTGTGTATATGTTATATGTATACGCAATATCAATATATACACCCATATGATACGGCTATTTATCTCACCATAGAATTGCTTCGAGTATGAATTTCGTGGCAATGTTCATAAAACAGGTGTCTTTTTTCTTTTTTCTTTTGATATTTCTCTTTCCATTTTCTTTTTTCTTCTTCTATTTATTTTTACACTGGTAATATAAGAGACAGATGACTTTCATTATTTCAAAGTCGAAGCTGTGCTTCGATCGATCCAAGAATCGACTCACGTGGCCGAGAAAAACGAGCTTAACAGGTCGCAGGAAAATAAATGGAACTCGTTCATCGTAAAAAGAAATTACGAGGTGTATATGTGAAACGTGTACTGCTAATACTGATCTTTTAATTTTCTATTAATCGTTGAAAGTAAGTGAGAGAGAGACACGACGACCTCGTCTGTTTTTTATATACATCTATATGGATATATATATATTCATAAAAGGAAAACAAAAAATCATATCAGCATATCAAACGAAAAATATGATGATTAGTCTTTAAAAGTTAACGACATGTGATTTAATTCGATAAGAAATTTTTTTCTTTTTAATAATATCTCGTTTTATTTATTATGTATAAAAAATTTTATAATGAGATATTTATATCGAATTTTATTATTATTATTATGATTAAAAAAAGATTTGTTAAAAAATGACGACCTTCTTTTTTGGATAATAGAAAAAAAGAAAAAGATAAGGGGAAAATAAAAAAAAAAAAACAGAAAGAAAGTGTGAAGTATGGAGATTTTTGTTTGATATAATATCTTTTGATATAATATCGCAGGTGCAGCAATCGCGGAATCTCTTGCGTGCTAATTTAACACTGGGCAGCTTTAAGTTAGACATCGCAACAGTTTGGGCACAGCCAGGTACAAATTGTCCAGAGAAAAAAATCTTCAAAATTTTTTAAATGTGTACTTTGAACTTTATCTTCCTTTTGTTTACTCTATATTATCTCTGTTTCATCTTCATCTACGTATATAAAAATCGATTCGTAACATATATTATAAAACGTTGTCATTCTCATCGTCATTGCTTGCAATTTGCTGTTTATATATATATTTTTTATTTACATTTCTCTTTTTTCTTTTCTTCTTTTTAATATCCAAGCACTTTCTGTCGATTATGTAAATAAAATAAAACACACAATTTTCAATTCGATCATTTTACATATTTGTTACTGTCTATTATCGATTGTAAATTATTTTTTGTTTCGTTTTATTTCAAATATGTGTACTTTTTATCGATGGCATGCGATCCATGATATTTATATGAAGAACGATTTTATAAATTTATAATGAAAAAAAAAGGGAAACAAAAAGAGAAACGAAAAAATGAACGAATTAAATATTTCTATTGATTCATATAAATGTGGTAGAAAACGAAAAAAAAAGAATTTATTTTTCAGTAAAGGTTTTTACAGATTGCTTGTACCATATTAAAGGGCAAAAGTTCGAATCGTACGTGCTTTGAAATATACCTATATCAAAACTTTTTAGTTGACCATTTCGGCCTGCAAAACTACGGTAGTTTCATACTGTTATATACACGGTCGTTTTTGCAAAATCAAAAAAACATGATTTTCATTGATTGCTTCTTCTTTTGTATTTTTGTTTTATTTTTTTCTTTCTTTCTTTCTTTCATATTGGTGTTTTTTTTTTTTCTTTTTAAATAAACGTACATTCATTCCATGTTGAAATGGAAATTACTTTGGGAATTAATCTGAGTAAAAAATTAGCTAAGAGTAATATGATGAATTAGTTAGTAGAAATATTGATCGAAATACGACATTTCTGCGAAATTTCTCCTTTTTTTTTTATTTTCTTGCTTTCTTTCTTTCTTTCTTTCTTTCTTTCTTTCATTCTTTTTTTTTCTTTCTTTCTTCTTTTATTTCCTTCGTTTAATTAATTAAAGAGCGAAAATGAAATTGATAAAAAACGAATCATTTAATTTTTCTCATAACAACGTGATTAAACATGACACGATGTCGCGAAAATTATTTCATGTATGTAGATATTATTTATTACATGAAAGGGTGACAGCTTGTAAAACAACGATGGATCAATGAAAATAATTAAATGAGAATTTAAAGAGTGAAAATAGTAATAATAACAACAACAATAACAATAACAATAAAATAAACCATACGTATTATTTTTTATTGACAAAAATAATACAAACAGATAGAAAAATTTTCTTCGGAATATGTAAATTTATTGCACCTATGTACATATCTAGTCTCTCCTCTAAACACGAGATATTAGATATCAGGTATTTTAGGTCAAATTTTACCTCGAAATTCGGAATTAGTATTTCGGCTTAAAACGATGTTACTATCGGATTACTACGATTTGATATCAGCAAACGAATAGTTTAAACCTTTAACAGATAAATAAGGAGGTGCTCGTAATACTTAAAATGAATAATAAATTTATTATTATTATTATTATTATCATTATTATTATTATTATTATTATTATTATTATTTATTTTACATAACTTATGCGATTTATCGTAAAGATAATTTCCATAAGGATCAATAACAGGTACAATAATATTTATTGGATATTGCACGTTAAAATAATAACTCTATGAAATAGATCATTTTCTTACAGGAATTCGATTAAGTCATCGATTATTTTCAAAATTATATGTTTATATAATCTACACGTATATGTACATAAAAAAAAATCTTTTTCCTATGATTTTTTTTCAGAGCTTGCATGCGATTAAAAATACTTGATCTTATCTCAAGATCCACGAGCCACGAGATCTCTTAAAATAAAAAATTTTCAATTGTAATAATTACTTTCTAATACTAATTGTAATATACATACATACATACATCTATATATATATATATATATATATATATATATATATATATTCATATCTATTTATCTACGCGACCATCGTGTTTGTAATTAACGAATTTGTCACATGATCAATCCGTTAACGGTAACGATCAATCTATTATCTATGTCACATTAGGAAGTTCGTGCGAATAATTATCCAACTAAGTAATCTAATATTTAATGGGCTCTTGACAGGCGAGAATAGAGTAAAACCTGGTAACCGATCTCTCTCACATCGCCATCGGTAATAATCATACGATACATATTAATAGTAATTAAGTAAGAATACTAATTCAATATTCGTCAAGATCGAATGAAATTTCCTTAGTTTATAAAAAAAATATATAGAAAAGAAAAAGGTTATATATTTCAAAGAAAATCGTGGCTCCAGGATGGTAACTTTTTTTTTCTTCTCTCTCTTTTTTTATTTCTACTGAAATTACATGTCTTTCGTGAATTTCTTTAAGAAACACGAGATAGGTCACGAAACATAAAATCGTATTCGCAGATCATCAATTTTATCACAAGTGGGCTCTTCTAACCGACCCAGACGACGTCGCCGGAGGTCCCAAAGGATATTTGAAGTGTGACATAAGCGTTATTGGAAAGGGAGACACCGTTAAAATTCCACCAAAAAGTGAGAAAGACGAGGACGACATCGAGGGAAATCTTTTGCTACCCGATGGTGTACCGATAGAAAGACAGAGAGCTAAATTCATTGTAAAGATCTATAGGGCCGACGGTTTGCCAAAAATGAATAGCAGTATTATGGCGAATGTGAAGAAAGCTTTCACCGGTGAAGTTAAAGATTTAGTTGATCCGTACGTGCAGGTCTCGTTCGCCGGTTTGAGCGTAAGTTTGCACGTAAAAACGATATAAGAGAGGAAGGAAAAGAAGGAAAAAAAAATCAAAAAAAAAAAAAAGAAAAATCAAATTATCTTTTCGTTTCTTTCCTTTTCTTTCCTTTCCTTTTTTCTATATTAATTTTCTTCTGCTATATATGATTGGATATATAAAGAAAATTGAAAGAAAATTTTGTCGAATAGGAAAAAAAAGAAAAAAAAAGAAACGAATTGGAAAGATCCACGAATGTAGAAATAAAAAGGAAACATAGTGCAGATCCATAGATCTTCCTTGTTACAGGGTAAAACGAGCGTAAAAAGGCACAGCTATGCTCCGATCTGGAACGAGCAGATTGTCTTCACTGAAATGTTCCCACCTCTATGTCAGAGAATAAAAATACAGCTTTGCGATAACGACCCAGTCCACGCCACCGTTATAGGTACACACTTTGTCGATCTGAAACAGATCAGTAACGATGGTGAAAAAGGTTTTCTACCGACCTTCGGTCCAGCATTTATTCACCTTTACGGTAGCATTAGAGATTATAGTTTGATAGACGAACACTCTACATTGAATACTGGACTCGGTGAAGGAATTTCTTATAGAGCAAGGTTATCTCTCTCTCTTTCTCTTTTTTTCTTATTTACTTTTTTATTTTTATTAATAAGATTATATATATATGTATATATGTAATTAATCGTTAATTTGGACACGCAGATTACTCATAGCGATTAGAACGGAGATCAGTGATAACGTTGAAATGGCACCCTCGGAGGTCGAGGTTGAACCGACCGTACCAATCAACGAGGCGGCTTATGCCAGAAACGAGGAATTTTTTTTATTTGCCACAATAATGGACGCCACAATGATAGACAAGAAGCTTTGCGATAAGCCAATGTATTTCGAAATATCTATTGGAAACGCGGGTAATGCTTTGGACGGACATAATGAAAGTTCGAAGGTATGATTTAGATTTATTGTATTAGATTTATTTGATATATACTATAATCCAGAATATCCTTGTGTTTTATAAAGCAATGAAAAAAAATAAATTATTTTCTCTGATCGATAAGGGAATAAATAATAAATAAATG
Organism: Vespula vulgaris; assembly: GCF_905475345.1. Classification (NCBI taxonomy): domain Eukaryota; kingdom Metazoa; phylum Arthropoda; class Insecta; order Hymenoptera; family Vespidae; genus Vespula; species Vespula vulgaris. The sequence continues at coordinate 3,060,998 of NC_066607.1, forward strand.
GTTGTCATCATTATTTTCAACAAAAAACAATTTTTAATATTGACGATTCTATTCCAAAATATCAATAAAATTGTTACAGGAATGTATAATAATAATAATAATAATAATAATAATAATAATAATAATAATAATAATACGTTTTCGGTTTTAACGATATATCATTATTAACATACATTAATATTCAAAACCTCGTCTTTTATTTTTACTTTTACTTCGATCACGCAATAGAAGAATTAGAAAATTCTTCTAATTTGCAATGCTATTTTTTTTTTTCTTTTAGATATGCGAAATGAAAAGTGGAGCGAGCGGAGAGGAGGAAGAATTGCAAGAAGTTATTAGCGGTTCTTGGCAAAGTACAACACCACCCACGAAACCAATGACGCACGATAAAATCTATTATTTTCTACCGTATTGGGACGATAAACCGAGTTTACATGTTCGAAGTATTTGGCCGGATTATCGACGTAGAATGTATAATAGTAATATAATCGGCAAGATTGCAGACAAATTGGTGAGTTTATTTTTATATCCGTACATATACCTAAATAGCTATAAAGCGCTATATAGTTATATGTCTATATAAATATAAAAAACTATACAAAGAACTACATATAAGTATAATATATATATATATATATATATATATATATATATATATATATATATACTATATAACAGAAGATTTATTTCTCTCTTTTTCTCTGTTTTTCTTTCTTTTCTATTTCGTGTATCATTTAATATCGATTAGGAAGAAGGATTAACAGAGGTGCAGCAACGAATGGACGATCCATCCAGTGAAAAATTATTGAAGACCATTCTCGAAGAATTATCAAGCAGTTGCAATCGTTACGTTGGCATCAGCAAATCGAGTGCAACAGGACCAGGCGTTGGGAAAACTAAATTGGACAAGGAAAGGACGAAACTTTGTCAAAGGGAGATGGAGAATATCGGTACCATGGCGAGGAACTTGAAGGCTATAATAACGAAGAATAGTTTCAAGGAACGTCTGAAAACGGCACAGAACTATCTTCAGAAATTGAAGTTCTTGATTGAGGATGTCAGTACCATATACACAAGCGTATACATCAAAAAATAAAAGAAAAAGAAAAAAACAAATGGCAAAAATCTATCCTTCGCGATGTGATCCACGCGAAGGATAGATCATTTTTAAAAAAATAGGAAGAAAGCTGAGGAACGATGGAAGATTTTTCTGTGTTTTTGCAGCCTCAGGATTCGTTACCGGATGTCTTCATTTGGGTCATCAGTTCCGGTAGACGTGTTGCCTATCAAAGGATTTCATGCAGAGAATTGATCTATTCGATCGTTGACGAAGAATGCGGTAGGAATTGTGGAAAGATTCAGACGATGTTTTTAAAGGTCGGTAGAGTTATTAATAGGACAGAAAAAAAATAAAACAAAAAGATCTATCGCGAGAAATGTTAATTCATTGATAATGTTCGTAAAGCTTCCGGGAAAGAAGAGATTCGGACCATCCGGTTGGGCTATACAAACGAAGCTACAAATCTACATGTGGTTGGGTATACTCAAGCATAAGAAGTACTTCATTCAGGGCTTGCCAAAGGGTTACGAGATGAGTCACGAACTTAGAAATATTGATAGGTTGCGTGCTTTACCACCGACGGTCATTCATTACATTGAGAAACACGTGAGTATAGCAAAAATGTTTAAGTGATTATTACTAACAAAAGATTATATTGACTTCGTTAAAATCTATTCGATCTATCGAATTTATTAAAATCGGCAATGGAACAAACGATAAAGACATTTTATGTCGATATAGAAATTTCAACTAAGAGCGCACATGTATCAAGCAAGATCGTTGATTGGTAGCGACGCATCCGGTTTGTCTGATCCGTTCGCACGTGTTATTTGCGGTGAGTTTTGTAAATCGACTCAAGTAATCGACGAAACTCTAAGTCCAACGTGGGACGAATTGCTTCTCTTCGACGACATCCTAATTTATGGTACCGACGAAGAAATCAAAAGGGATCCACCCTCGATCGTCATCGAAATATTCGACCAGGACAAAGTGGTAAGCGATTAATTTTCTTTTCTTTTCTTTTTCTTCTTACTTCCCAGTATTTCATCGTTTACTGACCATTACCATTCGTTTCGCATTATTATAATATCGGTAACGAATTGAACGAAATGAACGTGACCTAATCATATCCTAAACGTATCATTCAATTTTACGATTCTTTCTTTTCCAGAGTCATATTGTGTAAACCGTGGACATAACACTGCATGAAGGACTCTCTGCTTTAACAGTTTGTATACGACCTGTAACATCATCTCTCATAACATAACATAAATCACGATTCAAAAGCACACGATGATGATTTACGAGAGAACTCTGATACTCAGCTCTCTCTCTCTCTCTCTCTCTCTCTCTTTCTTTCACTCTCTTTCTCTTTCTCTCTCTCTCTCTCTCTCTCTCTCTTAGCATGAAAATGAATGAACACGAACGCACACACGTATTTCTTCTCTCTCTCTTTCTCCTTTTTTATTTTTTACTCTTCTTCTCGTTTTTTCTTTTTTCTTCTTTCCTTCCTTTCCTTTCTTTCGTTCGTTATCATAACAAAAAAAAAAGGAGAAAAAATTTCTTCGACCTCGAAAATCTTCGGAAAATTATTCTTCGACCTTATACAATATCTTCGAGTTATCTCAATTATTATTACGACGACACCTTTCATCACGTTTTAAAAAAATACTTCTATTCTTATAGAAATGTTTCACATTGTTCCTTGAATTTCGACACTGATAATACTAAATCCTCGATTTATTATAGTGCACTTTTCTTTACGTGGATATTTATACGAACGTTCGTATGAGCGTATGAAAGTAGAAGTCACATTTGACGAATTTATTTGTTCGATCGTTACAGGGTAAATCAGAGTACATTGGACGAGCGATAGCAAGACCACACGTTAAACTTTCGTCGGAAAATTATTTACCACCGAATTTTCCACCATCCTTGGAATGGTACGACGTTACCAGAGGTGCTGCTAGAGCTGGAGAACTCTTAGCCGTATTCGAATTACTTGAACATCCTACAACGACAGATCTTGGATTTCCGACTTTACCAGACCCAAAGGACAAATTTCAACAAATAATTGCTTCAGGGCCTGATCAAGGTCCCATTCTTCCAGTTCCAATTGGCATACGACCTACTTTAGCAAAATACAGGTAACATTACAAAATTAAACACACCGAAATCTTCCTCGAAATGTTTCCTTTCGTTTTGACATTGTATATTTACGACATAATCGACTCAAGTTTTAACACTTCGAACTATGAAGTCATTTACGCGATCGCTTTATTTAATCGATTAATTAATTCGATAGAAAAAAGTCAAGGTATAAAATATAAAATGAGTGAAATAAAATAAAAAATTAAAGAAAAAAAGAGAGAGAGAGAAGAAAGGAAAAAAAATCGTTAAAAACGTATACGATTCGACATTTTTTGTTTATTCTAAATATCTTTTTAATGTTTTGTCGTGCAGGATAGAGGTACTCTTTTGGGGATTGCGCGATCTAAAGAGAATTCATTTATTAACGGTAGACAAACCACGAGTGGACGTTGAATGTGCCGGTCATATTTTGTACTCCTCGGTTATAGCAAATGCAAAGAAAAATCCGAACTTTAACACACCGATCAAGTTTCTAGAGTTGGAATTGCCAGAGCAAGAACTCTATCGACCGCCATTAACGATAAGAGCAGTCGATTGTAGAAGTTTCGGAAGGTACACGTTGGTAGGCACCCATACGATTAATTCGATTCACAAATATACTTATTCGCCGCAAACAAAAAGAGCTAGAGACATCGAAGAGAGAAAAAAGAGTCTTTATCAGTTGCAATGTATAGGTAAGAAAATTAATGGTTTTATTGGATATTCGAGCTTTCCTTTTTTTCTTTCTTTTTTTGCCTACTTAAATTAAATTTTCCTCGATTATTTTAGGTCTCGAACAAGGGAAACCAAAATATCAACAAACGAGTATGCCAGAATCATTTACTCAGTCCGATATTGGTTCAAATAACAGTGACACGATCATCACATTGGGAATTGAACAAAGCGCCTGGCCAACGAAGAGGGATAAAACCGAACAAAATTTACGAAAAAAACAGAGTCCAATGAACGACGTAGGAATAAGTAAGTCCATCAAGTTTTCTATCGTTTCTAGATTAACACCAAACGATGTAGACAATAATGCGATTTTAGGCGATATTGGAATATTGGATGACGGAGAGGGCTGTCAGGATTGGTGGACGAAGTATTTCGCGTCGGTCGAGGCAATGATCGAGGAAAATAAAGAATTGAGGAGAGAGAAATCTATATTTCAAGCCCAACAGAATGGGACTTTGCCAGCTTTTTTGGAGGATGCGTTTGATCAAGGTCAAGCTACAACGACCAGTGAAAAAAATACAGGTGCCATTTATCCAACAAAGAAATTGTTTGGTTTAAAGTCACCGACGAATGCTTCGAAATTTGTTTCGAAGCTGAGTCCAAAACATGTGCCAAGAAAGACATCTCAAAAGACAGCTCTACTTAAGATCTATCCAAACGAATTAGAAGCTCAATCGGAATTCGAACAGTTCAAGGAATGGTTGCACACATTCGAACTCTATCGAGGAAAGAAAACGGGTGATGAAACCGAGGATGAACATAGAATCGTTGGTTATTTCAAAGGAGCTTTGAAGGTCTACAAATGGCCACTTCCAAAGGATCTGATAGATCACACCGTAATGGGATTTGATCCTCAGTACGGTTTCTTTCAAGGTGTACCCTCGAACGAACCAATTCATGTTCTTGTTAGGGTCTACATCGTTAAAGCTAACGATCTTCATCCGTGTGATCTTAATGGTAAAGCTGATCCTTACGTTGTTCTCCAATTGGGTGGTAAAAGGATAAGCGACAAGGAGAATTATGTATCGAAACAACTTAATCCTGTCTTTGGGAAGTAAGTGTCGTAATTCTGATTGTTTTTTCTTTCTCTTTGTTTTTTTTTCTTCTTTTCTCTTACTAGATTAGAACGAAATCAGAAATTTGTTGAGATCTCATTGATAAGTTGTTAATGGTTCCAAGGTGTTTCGAGATAGAAGCTACGTTCCCTCAGGATTCTCTGTTAACGGTACAAGTTTTGGATTGGGATTTAGTTGGTACCGATGATATGATCGGCGAGACTAAAATCGATTTGGAAAATCGATTTTATAGTAGGCATCGTGCAACTTGCGGTTTTTCCAGACGTTACGACGAGTGAGTGAGATTGATGATCGGTCGATCGTTAATCGATTTACAAAAGAAAACAAAAAGAAAAGAACAACTTAATTTGCCTCGTTTTATAGATCAGGTTACAACAAGTGGAGGGACGCAATGAAACCTACACAAATTTTGTCGAAATTGTGCAAAGAGGGTAAAGTGGATGGTCCTGTTTATTCTCATGGGCGTGTTACCATCGGACGAAAAACATTTTCATTGTCGAACGAAGAAATGGAATTTTACGTTCATTCAAAAGGTTCATTCAAGATTTATCGTGATTAAAATGAATGCATATTTTTTTCAAAACGTTCAAAAAAGAAAACGATACTATTTCAAACTTTTCAAAACTATTTCTTTTCTTTCTTTTTTAGGTATAGAAGAACATCTTGCCCTTGCTGTACTGCATCAATGGAATGCTTTTCCCCGTATCGGTTCTACGTTGGTACCCGAACACGTCGAAACTCGGCCACTTTACAATCCTGAAAAACCTGGTATAGAACAAGGAAAATTAGAAATGTGGGTGGACATGTTCCCAATGGATATGCCTTCGCCAGGTTCACCGATAGATATATCACCTAGAAAACCAAAGAGTTACGAATTACGTGTTATCATTTGGAACACGGACGACGTTGTGCTCGAAGATGATGCTTTCTTCACCGGTGAAAAGATGAGCGACATTTACGTAAAGGGGTAAATTTAATACAAGCGTTTAATATTTCATCGTCATATAATAATGACGATTTATACGCATAATTAAAATATTATTTCTGAATATTTCTTCTTTGCTTTTCGTTTTCTTTTCCCTTTTTTTGTTTTTTTTAAATAATAGATGGCTAAAAGGTCCAGAGGATTGTCAGTCCACTGACATTCATTATCGATCATTAACCGGTGAGGGTAATTTCAATTGGAGATTCATATTTCCGTTCGATTATCTTGTAGCCGAAGAGAAGATCGTTATCAATCGAAAAGAGAGTCTTTTTAGTTGGGACGAGACCGAATGTAAGATACCAGCGCGATTGGAGTTACAAGTAATATTTCGATAATGTCCTTCTTTTTTTCTCTCTTATCAAAATGTGCTATAACGTTAATGAAAATTTTTTTTCTTTCTTCTTCTTCAAAGGTATGGGATGCCGATCACTTTTCAGCTGACGATTTCTTAGGTGCGATTACTCTCGATCTTAATAGATTTCCACGTGGTGCAAAAAATAGCAAACTTTGTACGCTTGGTATGTTGAAGACCGATGGTTCCGTTCCCATGATTAATATTTTTAAACAAAAACGAGTTAAAGGTTGGTGGCCGTTCTATGTGAAAAAGGAAAATGAAGATATGGAACTTACGGTAAGATCGTATAAGTACAATTAAGAAAGAAAATAAAAAAAACGTCATTTATTTTATTAAGTCTAAATCTTCGAAACTTATTAATATTGAAGAATATTTATATAGGGTAAGGTAGAAGCTGAAATACATTTGTTAACAAAGGAAGAAGCAGAAAAGAATCCCGCTGGATTCGGTCGAAACGAACCTGATCCTTTGGATAAACCCAAGTGGGTATTCTTTTTCTCAAATATTTTCTTCGAAATTATTTTACGACTAAGCTTACGATTTTCATTCATAATTCTTTGTTCCTTTTTTTTTTTTTCTTACAGCCGACCGGATGCCTCGTTTATGTGGTTTCTGAATCCTTTAAAATCTATCAAATATATTGTTTGGCACAACTATAAATGGGCTATTTTAAAAGCTATAATAATGATAGGTATAATAATACTTATACTACTATTTTTCTACGCTATTCCTGGATATTCTGTAAAGAAGATTTTAGGAGCTTAAGAAATGATTACGATCGATAGAATGTACAAATAATGTAGTCACGGTGACGTTACTGTTACTTGCAAAAAAAAAGGGAAAAAAGAGAGAAAAAAAATGTAGAATAAATTTACAATATTTTTTCATTTGTTATAGTATAGATCATAGGAGTATCTTGATAATCAGCGTTGCAAAGTACCTTATTTACAGATCATCAAAGATATAAGAGGTGAATATGTACAAATATTGATTATGTACAAGACTAGTATAGAAATATTTTTCTGTAAAATTATATTCGCACTTGTACCATTAGACATAGGCAAAAAAAATTCTGTTAGGCCTATATTCTGTTTACGTAGTAACAGTAGTTTACGAAGTAGTGCATAATGATTATAATCATCTATCGCATCAATCTATCGCATTATGTGTAGAAAGACGCACTTGAATATTTTTATTGAAAATCACAAAAAATTGAAATATCTTTCAGCATGGGTACTAATTATATTATTCGTGTTAGAGTTTCGTGTTAGAGTGGACCAAAGATTAATAACAAAATGCGTTCACGATTTAAAATAAATATCAAATGTAAATACTCTAATTTAATTTAGACAGAATTCTTTACAAGAACGTAAAGATAGGCTAAAGCAATTTGGTACAATAATTATTCGTACAACATATATATATATATATATATATATATATATATATATATATATATATAATAAAAAAATTTCATTTACCTAAACGTTTACTCTAGGTACTATTAGAAAAATTTACTAAAATTAAACATTAAATAGACGGAATTAACAGACTCTAAATATTTTCTTAAGTATATCATCGTTGTACGAGTTTTTACAATTCTGTAGACAACAATGCTTCAAATTTATTATTTATAACCGGTATATCATCTATTGAATCGCTGGAAGAATCTTCCGATTTTTCTTTGCCATTGACCTCGTCGTCGCTTCTTCTTTTCGCAACCTCATTCTCCTGCTCTTCTTCTTCCTCCTTCTCCTCCTCCTCCTCCTCCTCCTCCTCGTCTTCGGACGATGAATATATTTTCATGGATTCAGCAACGTCATCTTCATGAATTCTAGCTTGAATCCACCTAACTGTCTCGACTTCAGGATGTTGTTCCCAATTTTCTAAATAACACATGTATTCGATGTTTTATATAAAATAATATTCTATTGCTATATATAATGGTAAATAAAAATAATAATGATAATACCTTTATTTGCAACCCAATTTGGAGGGTATACATAAACACAAATCCTTCCTTCTAATGACATTCTTAACAGAGAATTTGCTGCTCTATAAGTATCTAATCTCGACGCTTTAGCCGTGTAGAAATTTCTTTTTGCTGCCCAACCGTCGCATATGTCCATGGCAGACCAACAATCGTCGTTACTTTGATGTTGTATCCTTAATAACTTAGGTAAATTTATTCGTTCAGCTATGAATTTTATACTAGTATATGGTTCTCTGACTTGAGCAATTGGAAATGAGCCCATTAAAATTTGAAGTTGTTTAGGAACAGTTGATGGGAATACCAAACCGGGACAATCACAAAGACAAACCGTTTTGGTAAGATATATAGTTTGGAAATGCTTTGTATGACCAGGTGTACGAGACACGCTTACGACTTTTTTACCTGTAATGTAATACAATAATATGTGTGAATGTAACAATTAGATAACAATAACAATTATCAATAATTCATAACTTATGTATTACTTACCCATTAGTGCATTCATTAAAGATGATTTCCCAACATTTGGTGTACCAATGCAACCTATAGTCAATACACCATTTTTATATTTTACATGTTCAACGTATGTATCATCTTGTTTTTCAATTATAACATTATCCTTTCTATCTATATCATCTAAATCATATTCCACATTCATTTCCTCTTGAATTTTTTCATTCCAAGAACTTAAATCCACTTCATCCCCAACGATATCTTGACACGCTTGTAATAATTTTAGAGCTCCTTCTGCTGCCATCTTCAATTTCCCTTTTCTACGTCTTTTCTTTATACCTTCGCTTTCATTTGTATTCCCTCTTAAGTTGTAAGTTGGAAACGATGTGAACATTAATATATGCAGTTCCGGATAATGCGTAGAAAAGTATTCTTTCCAAGCTACTACCAAAGAAGCAGGTGCCAAATCGATCTTATTGAGAATTAGTATCATATCTTTTTTCAATTCTTTTGTTATATAGTTATATAAATATGGAGGAAACATCAAAACAGGAAATCTAATATCAACGATGATCAATAATATATCAGACATTTCTAAAACTCTCCACAGTTGTCTCCAAGTTTCTAAATTTAGCTCGAAATAGCTAACATCTAATTTTTCCATAGTTTGTAGATATTCCTAATTGCAAAAAGATTATCAATCAATGAAACTTGAGATTTTTTAACTTTGGATAAAAATGATATTTTATTTTTTTACCAAGTACATCGACTACTTACATTAAAATATTTTTGTTCTCTAATTTCTAATTGGTCTTTTGACATAGCATAAGCCCAAGATGGTCTCTTAGGAATATCCATATCTGGTGGAAAATAATTATCAGAAACTTCTTGCTGTGCAAAAGGGATCATATGAATAGTGTTTCTAGCTTCCTCTTTGCGCTTTCTCAATTCTGCTTGCGATTCTTTAAAAAATTGAAGAGCATACTTGTTTCTACAGTCTTGTGGTTGCTTGTTTATTTTTTGTATGCCTCTTTTATACTCGATATCGTCAATTAGACTAGATTGATCCTCATCATCTATATTTCGTGCTGCTGGAAAACAAGATTGATATATACAGTTAAAATTTTCCCTTACATTTTTTATTATATTTTTGACAGAACATTGACAGAAAATTATTATGAGCAAAATATTTTGAAAAGCAAGAATACCATTCAAAAGATGATTTTGTCGTTGTTTTTTAGCTTGCATCTGTTGTTTTTTTGCTTTACCGCTAAACGCAATCTTTCTTCTTCCTTGCGGCATGTTTTTTAACCTCTCGAAAACACGTTTCTCTTCCGATGATATTTACGAAACACTCGTAAAATGAATTTCACTTTATTTATTATAAAGTAAAATGTTTTAATTTGTCTATTATTAATATAAAGACGAATGAATTAATATTTCACTATATAAAATATACGAGGTATGCCATCTATTAAAATATTTGCTTCAGTATATATCACCAAAATTTCTTACATTCACAGCCACGTATAACTGACATTAATAATAAATATAATGAATAATTTCAACAAAATAATTTTATAACGAGTTAAATAAATTCGTGTGATTAAAAAAAAACGAATATATTTATCAACAACGAGAAGTTATTGCTACGATGTCAACTGATCACGATCAACTGCATCTTTCACGTGAAATGCAGCATTATATACGAACACGTGAAAATGTGAAACGTAAAAGAAGCAATCTAATTGGCTGATTATGTTTCATACTTAACGCCCTCTATATTTTGTTCGACAATTAATTTCAAAAATATTTTATTATTATTCATTATCATCTCGTTGAATCTCTTTGAATGAAATTTTTATGAAAAGAGAAAAGTAAAAAAAGAAAATTTTTCTATATTTCCTAATTTTATTTACATTATTATTTAAATACATTCAATATTAAATACGTTCACAATTTTGACGTCGCCGAGAACGACATCTATATATATTTATTGTACTATATTGTACTGCATTCACGCACTTATTGTACACCGGGTATATAAAATCTAGATAAAAGATAAATCCCCGGACCATTCATCTATAGAATTAGAATTGTATAAGAAAAAAAATTTGTACCAGTGCGATACTTAATATACAACGATAACTATCACAAAAAATAAAAATTTGCAGAGAAATTTATTATCATATATAAAAGACAAGAGTTTATTATATTGTGTTTATATAAAATATGACGTTACCACATCGCAAATTTTCATTGCAGAAGAATCGTTGGAAAATAATTCGTAAAGTTGTAAAATATTTGTATCGACGAATATATCTGACATATGGACAAATATATTTTCATATTTTTAGTTGAAAATTTAATTACTACAAATAAAGAAAGCGTATAAAAAAATAAGAAAAAGAAAAATCTGATAAAAATCTTCGTCGTAATTGCAGAAAATATAGAGATAAACATTAAATGATAATATATATATATATATATATATATATATATATATATATATATATATTCTAGAAAAAAAAGAAATTAAGAAATTAAGAATTTTTCATTGATTATTAATTATAATATTTACAATTACTACATATGAAAGGATTGTACGTAAAAGAAGGTTATGCATCATTGATCTGACGAGTGATTTTAATTCTGTCTCCCCTTTCTCTCTCTCTCTCTTTCTCTCTCACTCTGTCTGTCTGTCTCTCTTTCTCTTTCTGTCTTCTCTCTCTCTCTCTTTTTCTTTCGCTTGCTTTTACTTTTGCATAACTGTTAATATATTTACGTATAAGTGAAATGAATCTGCGTCGATCGTATTCGCGCATATAAGTTAAAAAAAATAACTTTATTAAATCCGCAATAACGCAGGTTTTATCGTCGTTATAAATAAAACTATATATTTTTTTTTATTTTAATCCATATCTACGATAGATTGTAATAGGAAGTAAAGGTGTATCTTTCAGAACGGCAATGTTGTTGGTATATGTTTGCGATCTCGATCCGTTTCGTGCTGTGACATAACATAACCTTAAAATTTCCATATATATTTTTGTTTATTTGAGATTCGCTGGTTCCAGTATTGGATTCGGCTTTTCTAAAATATGGAGTGGCAAAATTTCTTGGAGCCACTTAGTCGTAAGCTAAGGATCACGCATTTAAATACGCCAAATGAGATTAAGGCGAAAATGAAACGCGAAAATGAGTTGATGAGTTATTTGTTGGCCGATCAAGAAGTAAGGTACGTTTAATAAAATTTCGTTTCGGCGTAACAATGGATTCATGACACAGCACTGGTGATGCGAGAGATACAAATTTCACTCTGTTGGTGGATTATTGGTTATTATTATCTACGTATTTTTTCGTACGATTTCTTATTCGGTTCGTGATCCTTTTCTTTGTTTAGTTTAGTTTAAACATTTTATCCATCACTAAAGAGGAAATTCGCTTTTTTTTTGTATTAATTTTAGGGAGTTTATATCCTTGTGGTTAGAAGAACGATATAAAAACAGAGAATCTAAATCGATCGAAAAGGCAAAGATATTCAAGGATGTAGGGAACAAAGATTTTCAAGCAAAAAATTATACTTCAAGTATTCAGTCTTATACAAAAGTTGCTTTGTATGCTCCAGCGGACAGCGAAGTCTTACCATTAGCTATCGCTAATAGATCTGCTGCTTTATATCATTTGGGTAAATATGAAGTAAGTAGAATATAAATATACCGGAGATATTAAAATATCCAACATCAATATCGTCAAGTCGTATTAATATAATGTTTTCAATATTACATTTTTGTTCTTTCAAGGACTGTATTAAAAATATCGAATTGGCTATTAAGTTAGAATATCCAGAAAAGTTGAGACATAAACTGTATCTAAGAGCGGTACAATCTTATTTAAAATTAGGAAAACCGACAAAAGCTAAAGAAGCTCTTGTTCGTGTTCGTGAAATAATGACTAAATGTACCGATATACCAGATGTAAAAAAAGGTAGGTAGTTATTATAACTAGACGATAAACTGTCGTTATTCTTAGAATTTATTTGAAAGAGATTTTTTTTATTGATTTACAGAGGACATAGAAAAGCAAATCGCGCATTTAGCATCTCTTGCATCATGCATGCATAATGACACAGAAGATACCGAAGACAATGATGTAACGCAATCAATACCTGAACTTGCATTTGGAGAAAACCCTGATTTTCCTTCTGCATCAGCAGCCGTAGATAAAAAATATTCATCAGAAAAGGGAAGATATGTTGTAGCAAACAGAGATATAAGAAAAGGTCAAATACTTTTTGTTGAAAAACCATTTGCATTTGTACTTGTGGATTATGGTAGAATGAGTGGTTCTTGTGAAAATTGTTGTCGTCCTTATGGAGATGTCCCTGTCCCGTAAGTATTACGTTTTATGTATTTATGAAATCTTTTTATGTCGTATGGATATACAGAGATATAATGCGCGAATGTGTAATCTCTTAGATGTACAATGTGTTTGGATACCTTATATTGTAATATGAAATGTTGGAACGACGATTACACGTTTTATCATCGCTGGGAATGCCCGGGTAGTCAAATGGGACTTTGGCAGCAAAATGGAATTGCACGTTTAGCTTTAAAGGTGTTCTTAATGTGTTCGACTACATCCGATAGAAACAGATTTAACGAGGTACAAAAATTGATAACGAATTTTGATAAGTTATCCCTGAAAGATCTTATTGCTTATGGAATTGTGAGTATCTTAATTCTTCCGACAATATCGACTAGTACGGAATCTGTTTTTTACTAAATCGCAATTAATTTTTCTTTTTTTTCAGACGGCGACTATGCTCACGCTCTATCTTTTGAAGTATTCTGATTTTTTTGAAGATAACGATCTTACGGAATGTCTGATATCCAAATTTTCCGACGAGACTTATAATTTTCCTTGCGAAACTTCGGTAGAAAGCGATAGGCATTTATACGTAGGCTCTTTACTTCTGAGACACATCCTGCAACTTGTTTCTAATGGTCATGCCATCACAAAATTAGATGTAATTGTATCCGACAAAGATAAGGTGTTAACAGAACGAGAAAATCGTGTCGCTAAAGCGATTTATCCATCCGCGAGTATGATGAATCATTCTTGCGATCCAAATGTAATAAATAGGTAAAGATATCTTATTTGATAAAATGATATGTTCGTAAGAAATTACAAGTAATAGCGCCGATAATAAAGTTTCTATCTTTGTATTATGACTTTTTAGTTTCATGGACCAATATCTTATTGTTAAGGCTATAAAAGATATAGGAGCAGGAGAAGAAGTTTATACCTGTTATGGTAAATTTTTATTTATCCGAATAACATATTTGAAGTCAAAATGATGAAAACTTCGTTAATAATGTTTTTCGTAGGTGCACATTTTAGACAAATACCAAGAGATTACAGGCAATTAGCCTTAAAAAGTCAGTATTGTTTTACTTGCAAATGCGAACCCTGCACCATACCAGAACTTCAATATTTCATGGTAATAACATTTCTATTACAAACTATAGACTTAATTACGTATGTAACTATAAAAAAAATATACATTCGTGATATCGTAATAAATTTTACGTTTTATAGGAAAGATTCAATGCTATAAAGTGTCCAGAATGTAGCGGAGCTTTGTATACTGTTCATAATTATTTTATGCATTGCTTAGATTGTGGTGCAACACCTACTTTAAATTATGATATCGAATTGAAACAAGCCCAAGATCTTTTCGAGGATGCACAAGTTTATATAGAAATGGAGAGAGAGGAAGAAGCATTGGATAAATTGAAACAATGTTTAAGTATAAGAAGAAGTGTATTGTATAAATACCATGAAGATATTACTGCTACATTAGATCTTATTGGGAAAGTATATGCTATCATGGGTTCGTATCTTAACAATTCGTATATTTATTTATTTATTTAGGATAATTATATTTTTATCAAATTAATTTCATCGTAAATTTCATGATAGGTCGATGGTTAGATTCTATATCTTACTTGGAACATAGCATTGCCGCGGTCAGCGAAAGATTTGGTTCCTGTAGCATAGAACTCGCCAACGAATTGAATAAACTCACAGATATATGTATAAGATATCTTCAAGAAGAACCGAATACCGCAACAAAGTGGTATAAGTGAGTACGATTATTTTACAAGATTTAATTTAATATTCTACGAACGAACTCGTAAAAAAATCTTTTCTACTTTATAGAAATATCTTAAAAAAGACACGACGTTACTTGTCACACGCGGAGGAAATTTTAAATTTCAATTATGGACCGTGGAATAACGCTTGTGGTGAAATAAGTGAAAAACAAAAAATTCTGTCGGTATTGCTGAAAGATTTTAATATTTAGTTCGAATTATTACTAATGCACTGTGTCTAATACGCGAATGAATAAAAACTGGCATCTTTACATATTGCAAAGTTTATATATCTATATATATTTATATAAATATATATATATATACATATATATATATAAGTATATATATATATATTATATATATA
Organism: Vespula vulgaris; assembly: GCF_905475345.1. Classification (NCBI taxonomy): domain Eukaryota; kingdom Metazoa; phylum Arthropoda; class Insecta; order Hymenoptera; family Vespidae; genus Vespula; species Vespula vulgaris. Next base: position 3,076,310 of record NC_066607.1, read on the forward strand.
AATATAAATAAATATATATATATATATATATATATTACAAGATTCGTATATATAGGCTTTTTTTTATAGAAACATTTAGTAGTCAACGTAGCGTAGCATTGTTTGTAGATTCCAAACTATCATTTTGATTTACACTTTTCGACGCACCATATACTTAACAAAAAAGAAACAAAAAGAAAAAAAAAAATAAGGAAAAATTATTGTTAAGTGAACCTCCTATTATTCTATGTTTAATTATTGGTATATAAGTTATTGTGTATAAGCTTATTAAAAGAGAAACGGAACATTTGAAAGGACTGAAAACAATGGATATATATATATGTATATATACCTATATATACATATACATATATATACATATATATATATAATATATATATAACTTTTAACGAAGTTGAACTTATATATTGGAAGTGAAAAATAATATCACTTCGCTTTTCAATGCTTAGCACTAACGGAAAGTATTATTTTAAACGACGAGACTTAGACGAATGTACTTTTCTTCGTGATAACGCTTCGATTAATACGGTTTAATGATGTGATGATACATTTATTGATCGGAATAAAGAAAACCATGTAGAAAAAAAATCATATATTAAACGATTTTCAAACGTAATCATGGTAAATGTGTTTTCATCTATATTTCTTATATTTATTATTAAAAACGATACCGATTTTTAAATACATCTTTTATGCACACATACACACACACTTACACATACACACACACATATTATACACATTTCAATTTTGTTCGAGTTCGCCTGATTGATCACGAAAGGAAAAGGAAAGAATTTATCCGGAATATATTTTGCTTGAAAACTTGTGTTTATCATACGAACTAGATTATAATTCTCACGTTATACGACGGTACGTATGTATAAAATTTGTAGTAACCCTCTGGCTAACTTGTATTCGCTTTTACTGCGAACCCAGTAGTAGATGAATATAACGTGTTATAAAATATTACCCAGTAAAAATAATCTACGATCCCTCTACATTTTTTTCCCTTTTCATAAATAAAAATACTTTCTTCGTACTCTTTTTTCTTTTTGTTCCTTTTTTTGTCCGGTTAAAAAATATTCATTCTTTTTACCTTTTCCTTTTTTAAATCCAATCACGAGTAATAATATTCAGTAATACCTTTCATCGGCCAGAGAGAACGATTTTAATTTGCCCTGGAAGTAACTGATAGTAGATGTATACAGTGCGACGCTATATTAAAAATACATTAACAAATGCATATTCTCCGGTCACGAGAGAGGTGGTTCCATTTGCAAATGGACTCGTACGCTCTAGAAATAAATTGAAAGAAATATATTCTTGGCTTATATCTATAAAAAATAATCTCTTCTTTTATCTCTTCTTTGGAAACAAAAGAAACTATTATCCTTATTTCAGGAAAGTTTGGAAATAGTTCCAAATCGTTTAAACAAAGTATATATATATTTTTTTTTATATAGATACATATATTTGTTTTCTATTCTCTCTCTATCTCTATTTTTTTATATCGGACTTAAAATATATCGATCGAGTTGATGTGGATACATATACACTCATGTATATATATATATGTATGTATGATAAGTGAGTACATAATAACGTGTAACTATGAAATAATACATTTTTGCCATTTCCACGCGGTTCTTCGGAACCGCCCGAACTCGACTCTCTCACGTCAGACTGTGCTAATTTACGGGCTCGTAATCCTGCCAGATTCATGAATTTATTGCCATCCGGCCCATAAATTTCATACCGAGCGATTATACGGACTTATCTTTTCCTGTGAATCCAGTGAAATTCGAGGCTGATAGAACTAACGGGAATTGAACTACGCACTCTCTCTCTCTCTCTTTCTCTTTCTCTCTTTCTCTCTTTTCGAAACAGTTATGTTAATCTCTGAAATTCTTCTTTGTTGAAATATTCATTAGAATGTTTGAATATATATATGTGTGTATGTGAAGAAAGAAAATGAATGAAGTTTGGTTGCTTGGTCGTTAAGATGAATTCAGATTTTTCGTACTGAATATGTTGAACAACGTTAAGATCCAAAGATTCAAAGAACTGACCATACAAAAAAATAAATATTTTAAGGACAGACTTAAGAAAAGTACATAAATGTTTTTGCTTGAAAGATTACTTCTTAAGGTTTTTATCTGAAACCTAAGATATTCCGAGAAACTAAGCATTCAAAAAGAATATCTGAAAGGAAAGATTACTGTTGACTATATGGGACTCTTAGGCAAGTTCTTTTTATACCGATTCCCTTTGACACACATTTAAGCAACTCTCAAAGCTAAATATTTTGTATGATGATAAAAAACCCCAAGACGAACGTTTAATGGATCTCTAAAAACAGACATGTGCGTCTCTATTTTTAAACTAAATTTATAGTGATCAGAACGATATATATTCTAGCTGGTCATAGCTATGGTTAGTTAGAAAAAATTTATTTATATAGTATTCTATGTTTTTTTTTTGTAAATAAAAAATTAAATATGTAAAATTTGTAGATGTAGTACAACTTTCATATTTAGCATAGTATGTTATTGTTATAGTATAAACATATTATGATAGATAGGATATGTGTAATTACAGGTATTAATTTTTATATACAAATAATTTCTTTTTTTTTACGGAAAATTAATTAATATTCGAACTTACTTGCCTAGTTCCGCCCTTTGTATGATTAGTTTTGCCCCTTTCTATGATTAATTCCTCCCCTTGCATGGATTAACCATAGATCCTTCCCATCTATGATTAATCCAAGCCGTTCATCGATCAGAAGTTCGTCGATCAACTTTTTAATAATTTCGAATTTGAAAAACAAAAAAAAATGAAGACGCTGGATATATATATATATTTCCACCCGGATTCGAACCCGATTATTTAATTTTACTTTCCGGGCGACGTGCTCTGGACTACTAAGCTACCCAATCCCTTAAGTCAAATCTTATACGAATTTTCATGTATTTATATGGAACTTTACAATTACAAATAGAAATGAAGAGGAAGTGATCTTATCGTATACACTTAGTCATTATACAAAGATGACATTTTATATCTTTATCACAGGTTTTGTGCTTTGATGATCATTATGCCTCAACATATAATATTGAAAAGGCACAGAGGGTTTTCACAGCCATGCGCACACATATTACCCTCTCTTATTAAACATAATAAACCATAAAACTCGTATAAAACGCGTCATGTTCTAACTCCAATGTGAAGAATGCTAAGAGATGCTGAGGAGCATATAGCTTTTTCCTAGCACCATTCGCATTGGATAGAACTTTAGATTGTAACTAGATTTGTGTGCTAGATCTTCGTCACATCTCACACGTCGTTGTTGATAGAGTCGAGTTTATGGATACTTGTTTGGGTTTACTTACCTAATCACTAGTGTCGACAATTAATTTAATTATTGCTAGTGTTTTGAAAATGTCTTGTATGATGTCAGTGTGTTGCTAATAGGACTCCCATTTTCTTATTTCTATATATCCATTTGATGTTTGGATAAGAGAATTCGTAAAAAGATTGACCTTCGTGATCTGGATCAAGATTCGAACCTGGGTCTTTTTCGCTCTCCGTATTTTCTATTTTCAGTTTATACCAATTTAGCTATCCAGGCCTTCGAAATATATTTCACACAAATACCTACTTAAATAACGTTTGAAAATACTCATTTATCATATGTATATGTGTGTTTGTATCGCAAATATAGGCTAATATGTATATACGTTTACGTATACCTATTTGTACGTGATGATATATGTATATACATATTCATTCAGAATATTGTATATGCATGTATATATATTCTGTATATGTATTGTATACCTATATGTACTATACGTATATACACTGTTTTTGTAAACACATCTATGTTCAAACAAACACAAACTTAGTGTATGTAAGTACGTATATGTATACATATACATATATTAGAAAGGTTTCGTACAAGATCGTCTTTGTTTAGAAAATTCCAAATGATTCCGAAAATATACCGAACAGTCGACTTTGAACTATTGCAATAAAAACTTTTTTTTTCAAATATGCTGCAAAACATTTTTTTTCGAATATACATCCATAGAAATCTGTAAGATCTGATATTTCATTTTTCTATATGACCCAAAACTTCCTCGTAAATGTAAAAAAAAAGCGCAAAATATATTTGTACGTTTTATCGTGTTTGATACTTATAAATGCAGTTATTCTCGTTTTTGTACAGTACTAATATCAATCATTAATATTCTCATTTCCAATAGGATATAATAAAAGATTAGCTCAAGTATGCAGCGTAATAAAGATTCCTCTGCTCGAGCAAACATTTGATATTTTTTATTATCCATTTAAATCATCTACATTTATCTATCTCGATACAATTAGAAATAATTACGTTATACATAGAAATGATATTAGAACATGTTTTAATTGCAATGTGTCAATATAGTTTAAAATCTTACATAGTTAACGCATTTCGTTTTAATAAATTTTATTTTTTATTTTTGTATTCATACAACTCTAGGCAACACGCAATACTCGTATTATTCTTAATGCGACTGATATGCATAAAACAATTTTTCATATTATTTTTCAATCCTTTCGCGATGAATATTCCGTCATTTCGTTTTTCATATCTATAATTACATAGTCTTGACGAAGTTCCCTTTTAAATTGAAATTTTCCCTCTTGTAAATATAAATTCTCATCTACGCGTTCTCGTGATGCATCATATACGCTTTACGATTCTTTTTCTTTTTATTTTTCCCTTTCCCTTCTTTCATTCTTTATTTTGTATTTTTTCTCCTTTTTTTCTTTTCTAACATACTTCTAAAACAAAATGAGAGAATTAATAATTATTCGGAGTGGTCGGAAATAACACAATGGAAAAAAATTATAATTGAAAGAAAATTTTTTACAATGAGCTTTTCAATAGGATTATAATTAATATAGAATTGAAAACGTCATTTGTATTATCCATCAAAGATAAAAAAGCTGAATATTATAATAGATTATATTTTAAGAAAGTAAATTTAATACGAACGTTCTTAATGCGTATATAAAGAAGAAGAAGAGAAAAGAAAGAGGAAGAGAAAAAGAAAAAGAAAAAGAAAAAAAAAGAAATGAAAATAAAAATAAAAAAGAGGAGAATCCATCGAATGGATTGTCGTTCGGACGATTAAACGTAATGGCCGGCTTCATACTTATCGGTAAAATCTCTCTTCATATCACGTATCTATATGTATATGCACGTAGATATGCATGTATGCAGGTATATACGCATTCTCGATATAGAATGAAAACGAAAGAGAAAGAGAGACAGAGAATGAGAGAATGAAAGAGACAGAGAGAGAGATAGAGAGAAGTATGTACGTGTGCATGGGCGAAGGCGGCTTCTAGCTGAACGAATTTACGATTCTCGCTTAGGGCATTTCGTCTGGTTCGTGCGTTTTAGCAAAGCTACGCTTGGATAAAAGTCAAATGCGTATGCAAATTATCGTCGTAGAAGTTGTCCGGCTTATCTTGTTAGGTCGATCGATGTTATATCCCAGCGAACCCAACGCCCATCTCAATTTTCTCTTTCTTTATCGATCGAGAGGAATATAAACGATATCGTTTGTTCTAATTTTTTGTCTTTTCTTTTTCTTTTTTTGTTTCGAACATCAAAGTTCATTGACACGAAATATTTCGTTCGACCCTTCCATTTCTGTTCCCTTGTTACGTCCACGAAGATAAATATCATTAGGATCTTCTTATCAGAGGAGAATTATTAAAGGAAAGTAAATGACAGTAAGGAGTATTTACTACTCATAAAAAAAAGAAAGAAAAAGAAAAGTGATAAAAACGGAGACAAAAAAATTGTAATAATATAATTGTAAATATCAACCATCTGTTATATTTATTTCTATGTGGAGCGTTAAAAAAATTTTCGATATAAAAGAATACTATCGTTATTAACTACAAAAAGATTCCTACATCATACTTATTCGCCAATCCAATATAAATATATTGTTATTACAGCGTTTCTACCATTTCCCTTTGCATTTCTTTTATTTCTTCCATTTTCCCTACCCATTAATATCTTCGTCGCTGTCTGGAATACAAACGAGATGTAAAACGAGTTTCCTCTTTCATTTTATTCGAGATCTGTTATAACATATTACATTATTTTTATCCAATCTCCGTTTTATAGAATTCCTTTCTTAATATCTATAACGCGCGTTCGATTAGATAGGCGATTTTCTTTGGAAAATTCTTTTTTCCAACATTTTTTTCTTTCTTTCCCTTTTCTTCGTCCTGTTTTTTCAAATCCGATAGTTCTCTATACTATAGCATTTGTTTGGAACTTTTATGATCGGTTCGTGCTCGACGAAACGATAACTCGAAGAGAAACGCGAGTTAACGCGATCGTAGGATCGTTCTAGCTATCCTCGAAGGGCTCCGGAAGTGGGATTTCTCTCTTCCGTACTTTAGTTTTCCCGAAGCGATGCCATGCAATATACACGCCGTATAAACGGCAATAGCGATAGACATTACCCTATTCCGTTACTCGAAGAGTTTCCACTCGGGGGAGATAGGGTCGACCCGATCGTTACCCTACGAAGCTAAACCTTCGTCCTTTATCGACGAACCGATAACGTATTACAATCGTTTTAAAGAAAAGTGAGACGAGATGGAAAATCCCATACAGATTGAACGTTACATTTATTTTCATGCATATGTATAGATAAGTAGATATATATGTTATGTGGCATTGGAATTTTCTATATATTATGTAATATGGGTTATATAAAGGGTATGACGATTCATACAAACCTTACGAAGATGAAGAATTGAAAATTATCTTTTATTCTTTTTGCGTGTGCATTATTTTTTTTCCTTTCTAATATTTATTTACAAGTTGTTGTTACGATTTATACATATTCAAAGTTACACGATTCGTTTTATATGATAAAATGTAGATATTATTATTGTATAAATGTGACTTTCTTTTCTGTCTTTTTTTTTTTTTTTTTTTGACTCGTTGGATATGCATCGTTGTTACATAGCAAAGAAATGTTACTGTCGAATTAACGTTGGTACATTGTGTGGATATTAAAATCATTAGGATTTATATTTAGTTGGATTAGATACATATATCATTGGGATATATTATTCTATGTAGAAAATATATACGTACATTGTATATTTTTTTTTTTATATCAGAGAAAATGAAAGGAAATAGCTCTCGAAATTTTACGTAGATATAATGGATAAGAGAAATGAAGAATTTTACCTTTCGAATAATAAATAATATCGTGGAATAAATGGGAACGAAATGATTAAGTTCATTTTTTTCTTTTTTTAATTTATTCCATCTGTTTTTTTCATTCTTAAAAAAAAAATATCGTAGAGAAAGATTTTTTAACGAATTAAAAGTCGGCTAAGGAAATGACTTTGGGAAGTTATTTAAAAATTCCAGAAAAGAAAGAGAGAGAGAGAGAGAGAGAAAGAGAGAAAATAGAGAAATAGCAGCGGCCAAGAGATTGTTTATTTAAGCTTTCTCTCATACGTTGTTTACCTCAGTTTAAAATGAACAAGAAAGAATTTCTCGGTAGGTCGGCACATTGATCTTATGTTAGCTCACAACCTACATGATTCTCCCTTTTTCCCTTGTTTCTAACTAACCAGATTCGTTTTAATTCTTCTTTATATTCTTTATGATCTTGAGAAAAGAGAAAGAGAAAGAGAGAAGGAGAGATAGAGATAGAGATAGAAAGAAACAACGCGTGCATAGAAGAGTACAAGTAGATGAGTAAAAAAAATGGACGCAATATATTTTTCCTTTCCTCTTTTTCTCTTTCCCATTTTTTCTTTTTCATTTCTTTTCTTTCCTCGTATCTTTTCGTTCCGTGTAAGCATCTTTTCCTTATTTTTATATTTGTATGTGGTCGGCCAAAATGTCGGAGTGTTCTAATATTTTATATCTTAATAATAATTAACACTGATAATTTTTTTATGTCAATGATATTTTTTTTTATGCCGAAAATGTTTTCCATTTTATATCTAAATGAAATAACAAATGCTATTTTCCGTCGTATCGAAAAAATGCTTTGATATTTTATATATAAATAAATATTATTCTATAGTATTTTTTTATTTTATTTTATTTTTTTATTTGAAAACACTATCCTTATATCTGAATAAATAATACTATAGGGAGTATTTTGTTGAGCGAAATACTCTGTAGTATTTAATAATTGCATAAACAATGCTAATACTTTTTTACATTAAAAATTCCGACGTTATTTATTGGTAAACTCAATATTTACTTTTCTTCGCGTATATGTACTTACATACATGCCCACGGAATTTCTTTCTCCAAACAATTCGATTTGATTTTCTTACCAAAGAAATCAAAAATTCTATACATTTATACTGAATTTATATATTAGCAATACCAAAGAAAATGAGAGAAAAGAAAAAAGTTACGTTTTTACCTCGTAAATGTATCCATTTGAAAAAATGAAGTTATTTTCCCTTCGTGAAATCCAAAATTTCAATATAATGCAAAATTAATTACCATCGGGAATTATTTATGTCCTTCAATTAAAACGATATTTTCGCGCTTAGCACGATGTAAATTGTACTTTTTTTCTTTTTTATTCAACGAGCTTACGTTTTTCCTAGTACGACAGGTTGTCGTTACCGATCTTATTGCTGTTGCTGATGCTGAAGTTGTTGCTGTTGCTGTTGCTGTTAGTACGACGACTGAAAAACCTTAGAGGAAAATTCTTTGTCTTTGTTACATACGTATGTATGTAGCATAATAAGTATCATAATATGATACATATAATATGTATGTATGTACGTGTATATATATATATATATCTAACGATAAATACGATCGGCCATTTTGGATCACGATTACCGCGTCTTTCGCATAACGAGCTATTCAAAAGGGACGAATGAAACGACGACGGGGACGACGAGTTGCTAGTTGCGATTTAAAGGTAAATTTCGCGTTTTGAGAAAGACGGGAATTAATGCAAACGTTTCAAGTTAAGCCCTCTATATATAAGAGAGGGAGAGAGGGAGAAAAAGAGAGAGGGAGAGAGAAAAGGAAGGAAACGTTTCCCTACGCTCGCACTTTGTGTTTGCTCTTTCAGAAATTTGAAAGAGAGAAGGGATAGAGAGAGAGAGAGAGAGAGAGAGAGAGAGAGGGAGAGAGAGAGAGAGAGAAGCTAATCGTAAATTTGTTCGTATTTCGTCCGAAATCTCTGTTAATTAATATAATTCTCTCGTTCTTTGCTTTTTTATTATCGCGTTTTATCGCGACAAATTCGTTTGGTACCTCTCGTCGTGTTTCGTAGGAAATTATTTTTCGTCGTCTGTTAATTCTCGACCGATAACGTTTAATCATTGTTATTTAATTGAATTCTTATTAGAAAGAAAGAGAGAGAAAGAGAGAAATAAAAATGGATAAGAGAATTTCCTCGTCGTGAACATTTAACTCGTACGATAGTTTTTCGCTTTTCTTTTTTCTTTTTTTTTTTCTTTTCTTTTCTCTTCGCTTTTTTCTCTTTCCCTTCACGATTTTTGTTTCGCACTTATAAAAACCAAGCACATACCGCATTTCATCAAGCAAATGGGCCCGACCTTTCGATCGGATATAGTTTTCGAGAATTTCTCACGGTTAAACTTTTAGCCGACGCGTGCTATCGGATCTTGCACTTAGCGATAATTAAACGTCGACGTGGCCGAAAGTAAGTGCATACTTACCTCGTAAAACCATTTTCGTCATCGTTGAGAGAACGCTTATATAGCTTATATAGATATCGGTCTCTCTCTCCCACTCTGCCACTATATATATATATACATACAAAAAAGGTAAAAGAATAGAGAAAAAAATAATAATAATAATAAAAAAAGAGAGGAAAAAGAAGAAAGAAAATGAAGAAAAAAATTGAGTACAGATAATAATAAAAAGAGAAGGAAAACTTACGCAGTCGTGTCTCTGTGTATAGATATATATGTATATATTTATAATCGCGTTCTTCATAAAAGTACAATAATAGCTTTATATCAAATCACGAAGAGAACATTCAATATTCGCCGCAGACGACCACCATTGTTATTGTTGTTGTTGTAGTTGCTATTGTTGTTGTTGTTGCAGAGTTTTTTAGAAGCGCGCACACGCCTAGGGCTATTTGCTGTGACGGTGGCGGCGGCGACAGCGGCTATATCCGACGATGATGATTCGAGAATATCGATTCGCGATTAATCGTTGCGCGTAGGTTTTCCATAGTTCTTCTTCTTCCTCTTCTTTTTTTTTCTCTAATCTCTCTTTTCTTCATGTTTCTCTTCATTCTCTTCATCTTCATCGTTCCTTCTAATCTTTTCTTTCTTTTCATTTTTTTATCTTTTGTAATCCTTTTTTTCCTTTTTTTTTTCTTTTTTTGTTCTCCCCGTCGATTTTCCTCCAACTCCCAAAGGGAGTGCATGTGCAAGTAAAGACTTACTTACTCGACGGGGCTTGTTTTTAATGAGAAAAAAGGAGAAACAAAAAACGAAGGGAAAAAAAAAGAAAAAAAAAGAAAGAAGTAAACGCGTACAAGCTTAAGTAAAAACAACGTGGTAAGTGGCTATAGTAAAAAGAGGGACGAAAAATAAAAAGAACACAAGGTAAGAGGTAATGAAATAGCAACAAGAAACGACTCAAAAAATGCGATATCGTAAATATAGTAGTCCGACGGGCCTTACGAGAGATACGACACGCACACTCTCTCTCTCTCTCTCTCTCTCTCTCTCTCTCTCACACACACACACAAAACACGTGTACATAGAGATATGCACTCTAAGTGCAAATACACACACACGCACGCACGCACGCATACGCATAACCCATACTGGAATGGCTGGTGGAGCTTGTAACGACTGAGAAACGGAAACACATACATATATATATATATATGTATGTATATATTAAAAATAAAAGGATGAGAGAGAATCCGTATCGATTCTTCTTTTCATTTTTGTTTTGCTTTTTCTTTTGGTTTTTCTTTTTTTTGCGTATTTTCTTTTCGTTCTTTTGTTTTCTTCCTTTTTTTTGTTGACATTAGCCGAAAATAGTAATGATAATAATAATAATCATAATAATAATTCTAATAATTCTAATAATAATAATAATAATAGTAGTAGTAATAATAATAATAATGATAATAATAATAATGACGATGATGATAATAATAATACATATCATACGTAGTACTTTGTAACGTATACATAATTAATACGTTTTTGCACGTGTCTATGTATATGTGTATATTTATATACGTATATACATATATACATACATACATACGTGCAAAGTTATTAGGACTTGGTCATTCTCGTTTCAACAGCAATGCGAGAGATAGAGAGAGTCGGTCCGAAAAATTATTTTTTCTGTATTCCCTTCTCGCTCTTCTGGTCCTCATTTTTATTACGCTTTCTCTCTCTTTCTTTTTACGTATATATATATATATATATCTCTGTATGGGGGACTCATCACTATCCGCGTCATATATATATATATGTGTATATATATATATACATATATACATATACATATATATATACGTATGTATGTATGTATAACAATTTTAAATAATCGCTCGAGACGAACGAAGTTTAGAGAATTATACGTATGTATGTGCATGTGTGTGTGTGTGTGTGTGTGTATTTATATGTTTGTAATCAATGTGAAAATCTACGAATTTTTATCATAAAACGTTATCCTCGAATCTATTTCCCTCCCACGAGATATAATAAGATAATAAAACAATTAATATTTGTTCGTAACATTGAAATATTTTCCATTTGAAAATTTTTTCGCCCGGCACGTGATAATAATCCGATGAACGAAGATAATAACAAGGAATACGAGAAATACGAGGTTTACTCGAGAAGAAGTATAAAATAGAAAAGAGAAAAAAGAAAAAGAAACGAAAAAAGAAAAATGAAAAAAGAATATGGCGTTTACAGGTGCCAGACCACCAGGCCAACAAAGAGGTACGCGACTGAGTTTAGATGATGTCTTTTTGGATAGAGAGGGTAGTTATTATTTTGTTTGAGAAGGGGAAGGCAAAAAAAGGCTGGATGATCTCAAGGGCGTCTCTACTCAGGCACTTTATAATGTCCTTCACCCTTTTTTCTTTTCTCTCTCTCTCTATCTCTCTCTCTCTTTCTTTCTTTCTTTCTTTCTCTCTCTCTCTCTCTCTCTCTCTCTTTCTCTTTTTCTCTCTCTCTCTCTTTCATTCTCTCTCACTCTCTCTTTCTCTCTCTATCGGCGTATATATATATACACACACAGAGAGACGTGCGCATATTTAACAATAAGAAAAAACAACGCCCAACATAGATCGATGTATTATTTTTCCATTTCCCTTTGTTTTTTTCTTTTCTTTTCTTTTCTTTTTTTTTTGTTTCTTTTTTGGTTTTATTTTTTTTAATATTTTTTTTTCTGTTTTCTTGCCTTTCTCTTATTCTTTCTCGTTGAACGAAATACCCCATGTATTATTATGTTATCTTCTCCTCATCATCCACACGATCGTACGTCGAAGAATAAAACTAAACGTCATCGTCACATCACACGCAAAAAGAAGAGTCGCACACATGTACTACACACTATCGGCTCGTTCGAGTCTCGATCTATGCAAAAACTTTTCCAGTTGCTACTGATTCTTCTTCTTCTTCTTCCTCTTCTTCTTCTCTTTTTTTTTCTTTTCTTTGCTTTTCTTCGTCCTCATTGTTATTCTTTTCTTCTTGTATCACGATTGATCCACCAACGTATGATCCACCTTCGTTTTCAATCTCAACGCGTCGAGAGAAATTTAAACAAACTTGTATTCTTGACTCTATACGTTCGTTCGTGCGTGCGCGCGTGTGTGGTTGTGTATGTATGTGTGTATGTGGGTGAGTGACATACGTGACGTTTTATAGATCGAAACGTATACCGATCATCGTGAACTCTTCGACGAGAGTAGATGGTACCACCTTCCTCTATGTTTGCTTGCGATTAAGTTGTATTTTTATATTCTAAGTCATCAGTTCCGTCGTATCATCAGCGTCAACGTCGTCCACGGATTCCATTCGAACAGTCAATTGCGTGTAACCCATATTTGTTTGTCTTCTCGCTGATATTGCCTGAAGGTAATTAAATATTTATTAAAATACATATGTTAATATCATTTACAATTGACATAATAATAGGAATGTTATTATATTAATATTATAATGTAGACGTAAATTTAAATCGTGTCGGGATACATTAGTAGGAAACATTGGTCGATTAATATTGACAATAAATTATTGAGATATTAATATTAATATCAATAACGAATAACATTACGCTTATATATATTATTATTATTATCATTATTATTATTATTATTATTATTATTATTATTATTATTATTATTATTATTATTATTATTATTTTTGTTATACATTTAGAAACGCATAGGTATAGAAAACGATTATTGAAATATACAACGAGGAAGCTATGACATTATCAATTAAAACAAATAAAAAAACCTTACATACGTACTTGAAGAGCAACGAATATCGTTGCGAAAAGTGCGACCGACGCTAAACAGATGGCCACGGCTATTGTCGTAGCTGCTGTGACGGCCAACGAAGCCGAATCGTTATTATCAGGATTTTTATCAATTACTTCGTATCCTTCGGATATCGAGGAGTCTCTCGATGGTACCCTTCTTTTGCCAGCCGGCGAACTGTTCCTGCAGCCACCTAAACAAGGAGGAAACGGTCGTAAATTTTTCAAGTTGACAAAATAGAATTGATAAAAGTTGATTAAAAAAAAAATTGATAAAAATTGATAAGACAGTCCTTCCTTCTTCACCATCCTTTAACGCAACTACTTCTTTCATATCTGTTTACCTAGCTCCCACTCCCACCCTTGCCCTCGTCTCTCCTCCCTCTGCCCTTTTTTCTTGTTCGATAACACGATTACATCTAAACCATTTTGAATTTCATTTTAGGCTTCTCTCAGGAGGCACAACTTTTTTCTTTCTTCTAATATGCCGTTGCGTGCCGCGTTAGATGTTCTTACGTAATGTATTTTCTTTGTAAAACGTCCGGGCGAAAAAGAAAACGGAAGGGGTGTGAGGTGGATGGTGGAAGATAGAACGTCGTTCGACGAACCATATAAAGTTCGTGCCGAAAGTTCGACGATACAACTCTTATTGGAAACGTTCCTTCCTACCTTAAAACTTTTACCGACGCCTTTTTTGATAGAGTGAAAAACGGGGAAGAGAAGATAGGGGGTGGAAAGAAGAAAGGAAAGGAAAGGGTAGGAAAGGAAAGGAAAGGAAAGATTGCTAAGTTCCATCGAAAAAGAATACTTTCCCCACAAGGGGGACGGGAGTGGAGGGGATTGGATGAAAGTCGAGGATTTTGTTTCTTTTCTTTTTCTTCTTTCTTCCTTTCTTTTTCTTTTCTTTTTTTTTATTCTTTTTTATTTTATTTTTCCTTTTTTTCTCTTCGGTTTTTATGGTCGAACTTGTAACAACGCACGAACGCGATACGGCTTATTTATCGCCAAAAGAGTAGTTATTTATCGGTAGGTAGAATGTACCGTAGTACTTTTACATCGAATGTAATCATTTATTTTTTCTTTTTCTTTCGTAATTGACAAGCTTTACCACGTGGATCGACGATATAACAATTTTTATTTGTTAGATTCTTTTAAAGGTATATTATCGCATAATGCGTTAAGTTCTTACCGGTTTCCGGGTCACAGAGACAACACTCGTCGGCATGTGGACCCTTTTCTAACCCCGTACAACAGGGCACGCATTGATTGTTTAATTTGTCCAAATGCAAAGGAGGTGAGCAAGCGGCACAACTGAATTTCCCGGGTCCTGTACACCTACGACAATCCGCATGACAATTCTTGCAAAGTTGCGTCAACGGATCGTAATACTGTGCACCGAGACATTCCATGCACAAACCACCTTCCAACATGGAATGTGCCGGACAAGACGTACACTCGAGTGGACCCTCGCCTAGAAAGAAAGAAAAAAGAAAAAAAAAAGAAAAGGAACGCGTCGTGATTCGAAACACCCAACCCTTCACCTACCTTTACACGTACGACAATAATGGTGACACTTTTGACAACCAAAATTAGACTTAAAGAAACCTTCCGGACATTCAGGATGACATTCGCCAGCTGCTAATTGCCAACCTGTTGGACAAGTCACGCATTGATCTCTTCTGGGACCCGAACAAGTTTTACACGATAGATAACATTTGGCGCATTGGCCTCTGTCACTGTAATAGCTGCAATCACAAAAAGATTAGGCATATTATTAGACTCGACGATAATCATTTTTGTACATTTACGTAATTGGGTCTTCGCGACGGGCAACGCGTTGTTTAGTCATTAAAGTCAATTTACTTAACGATCAAGATGTTTTTTGCTCGTCGAAAAAATTTGAAATACATCGAACGTAGATGAAGATTTACCCTTGCGCGCACGACGATCTGCATTCGCCACTCTGAAGTTGTAAACCATCTTGACAGGCAGTGCAGTTAAGCCGCGAGACGCAACTCTTACAAGTATGCAAACAAGGCACGCAAATCGGCCTCGAGGGTTGAGCGACTGAGTAATATCCGTCGTCGCACTGTGAGACGCATCGACGACCTTGAAGTAAGAGAGGACTTTGACAAGATATACAGAAGTCCTCGGTGGGCCCGGCACAACTTTCGCAAGTCGAGTGACAAGGCTTGCAATGTCCGTCGTCGTAATATTCAGCAGTGTCGCAACGATTTCGACTTTCCGGCGCGCATACACCTTTCTTGTTTATACTCCAGCCTTCGATGCAACTTATGCAGCTAGAGGTTGCACATGTGAGGCATCCTGGTGGACAGGATACGCACTCGCGTCGTTTTTTATCGGCACTGTAACCAGCTGGGCAAGAGGCTCGACAGGTTCCTAAGAATGGGATCATCAAGGATCATCATCCTGATCGATCTCAGAAACATTGTTTCATTCGTAACGTTTCTCCGAAAAGCGATGCTTACCACCAAGAGAGAATAAATTAGGTCGGCAAGCTATACATTGATTTTCAGACGTGCCATTACACGACTCGCAGCTGGGATGACAGGGTGCGCAATTATAGTCCTGCGTTTCGTACGTGTAAAGAGGACAGGCCGCGTAACATTTGTTCTCGTGCATCACCAAATGATGCTCACAGCTGGTGCACTTGTCCGGTCTGTCCTGGCAGCTGGCGCAATTGGCCTCGCAGGGCACACACGTGCTGTTCTCCGTATCTGTGAAAGATCATCGTGCATCATCATCATTATTATTATTATTATTATGATTATTTTTTTTCTCCAAATCTCCGATCGATCAACGCAAATTATATTCTATCTCGTTTGTTTACTCACTCTCGTAATAACCCTCCGGACATTGTTGAAGGCAAACGGCCAGATCGGTAACTCGCAGATGAGCGGGTGCGCACGATAGGCAAGAGTCTTGACCAGCGCCAGCACAAATTTCACAGGACTCGTGACAAGGCCAACAAACACCACCTTGATTCGGGAAACTTCGTGGAGGACAGCGACTGACGCACGTACTGCAAATACAGTACTCTTCGTTTTCGCGGATACGTGTAGTAAAAACCAGAGTTTTCGTGATTTCAAGCATGATTCTCTCTTATTCAAGAGACGATAAAAAAAGAGACAGAAAAAGAGAGAGAGAGAGAGAGAGAAAAAGGTCGTAAAGCTATTCGGTGAAAATTATTACAGAGAAGCAAAAGAAGGAGTTGTTACGTGTCGTCTTACTCCTATCATTTCTTGGTTTTTACACACGAACACATAGAGAAAAACGATTAATTTACGCTCGATCCTTTGTCCCCCATCCTTGAGAGAGTTCCACCAGTCGGTAGCGTTATTCGGCGAGAACAAAACGGTTTTGGTTAGTAGCAACGAGCAAGATAATTTCAACATGCTCGAATCGGAAAAGGAAAAGAGATAGAGTAGAAAAATCCTGGATCAATTAAGTTCTAAGAAACTTTGAATCGTTCGTCGATCACTCGAGAGTGAGTTGGCGAGTAGGAAGTAATAAAAGAAAAAAAGCAAAAAAGAAAAAAAAAAGAAAGAAAGAAAAGAACAGTTGGCATAAGTGTATAAAAAATGTAACAAAGAATGTACAAAAAAATGGTAACGAAAGAATGATACCATTGAAAATAATCGATCACTCACTTGTCCAGTCGATAATTCTTACAGGCGACACATTGCGTTGGACCCTTTCCGTAGCAACCTTGAGAATCGCATTGTGGATCGCAGTCGTGAAGTATCTGCCTAGTGGTGTCCAAGGAACCGTCTGCTATCTGAGAGGACGGAACCGATGGTGAATCAAAGCCGGAAGCTGCTGCTGTATCGCCTGGTAGCCGATTCGTCAGGAGAGGAGCCGAGGAACCATCAAGAGTGGCCACCGATGCGTGGACGTTAGAAGCTGCACCAGCGTAGGGGCCCTGGTAACTCTGAAAGGTAGACGGAGCAAAGAAGTCGGTGTCGCCCCGATGGTCCTGAGCTAGCGGATCATCGTCTATCGAGAACGGGTAATGCACGGACGAGAACGGAGAATGCGCTTGTACCGGGTTAAATTGACGTGTCCGTATCCTGATAGGGTTCGTTGCTGTGCCATAGAATATCAGCTGCCACTTCTTCAGTATACCTGCGGATATCCAAAGGAAGAGAGAAAGGAAGAAAGTAAAAATGAAAATTTCTCAGAGGACATATTAGAGCATACGATTGAAATTAACGAGTACGTTTTTATGTTAATTCGTTGACCTTTCCATACGTAAAATATGAGATTAAAAGTCGACGATAGAATACACGGTATGGCGTATCGTACGTTTGCGTTAATTAATTGCAATCAGTTATCGATTAATCGCGAACTGTGTATTTCGTTAGGAGAAAGCGTCGAAAGCTTACGAATTCATAGAACGTTTCGATAATAAAATTATCTAACGAGCGACTCGAGATCCGGATATAGTGGAATGTGAATCTAGAAGATTGAAATACCAATGGAGGACACTTGCCTGGGGAATTGACGTGCCGACTTCCGGCGTTAATGATCTGCAACGTCCAACGTCCGTCGGCTTTCTCGCCCCAGAAATGTACGCTGAGGAAAGGCCAATCGTCGAAACTGGAGCTGAGAACGTCTCGTGGTCTTTCGAAGAGTAGAGTTGACGTGGTACCCATCGGCGAGGTTAACAGTAATCTTAGATTACCTCGTGGGAAAAATCTCAGAGATACCTGACGTACAGATAGTTTAAAAGGGGACGTACATGGAGAAAAAGAAAGAAAAGACGAGTACTTGGATTTTTTTTCTGAGGTAAGAATCGAATATCGAGGATCTTACCTTGCACTGAACGTGCTCGAGAAAACGAACTTCGTTCAAGGATCCGGCGCATCCGGTAACATCCATATATACGCTCAATGTATATCCGTAAGTAGGATCGATGGGCCGTTCCTCGTTTATTTCGTCGGATTTGCAGATGTGCTGTGGTGGCACGTTGGTCCATTGTTCGGCTAGACTGACCATAGCGCCTGCGTCCATAAGCCCGTATCCAAACTTGTGAGAGACTTTTCTCTTGACCCCGTTCAGTATCCAACCGGGTTCCTTTTCGAGGGGTCCGGATCTCGACGTTAACACTACGAGGTATTGCATGTCTCTCCAGGTTAAACTTGGATTTGCTTCTAGGGCCAATGCAGCGATACCAGCCGCCAATGGGGCTGACGCGGATGTCCCTGTATGTTCTACGGTGCATATGTGATCGGGTCGTAACTTAGCGTCCATGTCTACCGTGGCAACGCTTTTATCGTTCCCTGGTGTTCCCGAAGAATACGTCGAGGCCAAGGTCGAGCTACATTCTTCCAAGTACCACGGCTTGTAACCACCTTGAGTTGCGCTCGATATCGACAACGTGAAGATGCTGTTCGTATACCCATCGCAATTACACGAGTCCGTGTGTCTACCACCATTACCGGAAGCCCAAACGAATATCGAGCCTTTTCCTTTCCGACCCTGTCCAGCGTACGTGTCCACCGTCAAACATTTTATTCGAATAACATGATAGACAAAGCATGAACCGAGAGACGAGAATATTTGAAGGGGTAAATATCGAGAATTCTCTCATATGTCTCCGGGACATGTACGTATGTGTCTACGTAGGTATGCGTATATATCACGCTTCGACGTTTCTCCAAGCGAACCTCTTCTCGTATACTTTATTAACACCCCCTCTACCACCAGAGCTTTTATTACCGAGTTTGGTCTTTGAACCATTTTCATATAAGACGACACCGTCCAAGCTACGACTTTATTATTTTACAACTTTATTGTCAGGGATTTTGATATATAATGTATTTGTAGTATCTTTGAAGAATACACGCAAAGTGCGAATTAATAATACTCACTTTTCAAGAAATATCGATATTCCATTGATTTATAACTTCGTTAATTTATAATACCGATCTTTCGGTATTCGTGCGAAGTGAGTTAAAAAAGAAAAAGAAAAAAGAACAGAGAAAAAAAGCAAACGTCACGAGCAATTCCAGAAATTCATGGAGTCAGCTCAAAAGTTATCCTACTTTACATAACATAGGAGTTTGCTCTCATCGGATTTCGAATCGATAATACAGTAGCTTCTTTTTCGCCTGGAGAATCATCGAGGGGTAAAAAGTTTAACGCGCGAGTATAACTCGTAAAAAGGGGGAAGAGGAAAAGAGAAAAAATGAGAGAGAAAGAAAAAGAGAGAGATAGGAAAAAGAAAAGGAAAGAGAACGAAAAATAGAAAGAAAGAAGAAAGAATGAAAGAAAGAAAGAAAGAAAAAAAAGGAAAGATAGATAAAAGTTAAAACGAATGAAATTCGCTTACGCTTGTTACTCCGTAAATAAAAGCCCTTCTAGCAAGCGGACCAGGACCATCGACCGTCTTCCCATCGTCTTCTGGGCCCCAAGAAGCGCTATATATGTCTATGTGATCAGGATTCAATCCTAGCGCTCTGGCTTCGACGGCATCGTTTACCGGGCCATCGAGCATTCGCACGCCTGAAAACACGTTAGGTATGTACGTGCGTGAATTTCTACATTCCTTCTCTCTCATTCTCTATCTATCTCTAACTCTTTGCATATAAATATATATGTATATATATCATACATATAAAAGGTGTCCCAAAATGATCATCGATCAATCAGACAACAGATGACAAGAGACGTTAAATTCAAAACGATTTCTTTTTTGTATTTTATTGCTTCTCACGAGGATGTCATTTTCTACTTTTCTTTTTTTTTAGAAATGATTCGTCTTGGTCCATGACTCTGGAGACACCCTATATATCTATATGTATATTTGTTGTACATATGTGTACGTATGTATGTATGTATGTTTATGTATGTATGTATGTATAATCTTACGTGCTAAGATTTTGAGCAAGTTCGTCAACTCTACTCAATGATAGCGGGTTGATCCTATGATTCTTGAATTAATTGCATCCTTGAAAGCACGAGACGTATCTCGAATAATAATAAACGCGACGGGTTCTCAAATAATTCTGTCAATAAGCGAGACGAACGTAGTTCGCTCATTTATTTAAGATACGACGACTATTATTATTAAAGGAAGTTCGCGTTATTATTAAAGAATTTTCTAACGAAGAATTTCACTATTGTCAACGATGTTGAGAGACGAGGCTGACCTTATAACGTTTACGACGTTAGAAATTTTATATAGAAAATCGATAGATTGTGCCTGAAAACAGGCAACACTCCATACTTCCACGATAATATGGTTTCTAATAGAGATTCGCGCGTCAATACGAGCGTGTACGAATGTTGTCTAACGTAAGGAGTTTAGGAAATGTTTCTTACCGACAGATGGTGTTTACGAGCGATACTATCAACCAAGTATAAAGTGATGTCTATGTTCAGGAACTGAACATACTTATCTTGTCAATTTAAAAAATTGATCAAGATTAAATATAAGCAAAATAAGAGATTTAAATAATCGTATGGAACTGAAGAATTGATGAACTTGTCATATTATAAACATTTTTATTCCTGTATTTGGAAATGATCAAAAATAAAAAGAATATATATATAGATAAATATAATCCTGTTACCTCCGATGCTGGAATTATAAGCAACACCAACGCCGCAGTATTGGTTAAAAGCTACTGCTGCGACCTCGCCAGCACAACGAGTGCCATGTTTGTTGTCACCATTGTCTCGTGGCATTGGATCCGAGTCGTTATCATTGATGTCATAACTCGCCTCGTGATCATAGTTCAACGCAAGATCCGGATGATTAGTTTGAATACCATCGTCTAATATGGACACGACTACGCCTTTACCCGTGTAACCCTTTTGCCAGGCTGGTCCTAAATTCATGTCGTATCCATCTTTGGCACCACCGTTCTGAAAGAAAATTTTTGATTTCACCTTTTGGCATATGTGATTCGATTTAATAAGGACAAAGAAAAAAGAAAAATATCGATAGTAAAAAATACAGACAGAAATCTTGTATTTTCGAACATATATGAAACAACACTAATATAGACATTAAACAAATAGTTTTAATAAAAATCGAATCTTTTTGTCTTCGTGCTTCGTGTAAAGAGAGGAAAAAGAAAAAGATATAGAAAAAAGAAATTATGTAACTCGTAGAACGTAGGCGAGATCGTATATGTAATTATACGTCGGTAGAGATTCGTTGAAAATTCGAACGAAAAATAAACCACCTACGAAAAAAAAAAGAGAGTAAAGAAAAGGAAAAAAGAAAGGAGAAAATAAAGAAAAAGAAAAAAAAAAAAAGAAAATTCGATGCAGAAATTCTGTGATTTTGTCGTCAGAGTTAGGTGACGATTCCATTTTAGTTTTTACGAAATCTATCGTAATTTTTATTATATTAGTATAATTTTCACGTATAGATAGATAGATATATCTGACAGATTTTTTTTCTTTCCATTTTTCTTTTTTTCTTTTTTTATTGTATCGGACTTAACGAATATAATTTGAATGCATTCATGATTATTAATTCGCGCGAGGTTTTCCCTTTTTTTATTGCGAGAGAGAGAGAGAGAGAGAGAGAGAGAGAGAGAGAGAGAGAGAGAGAGGAACGTGATCGCGATCAAAAGAATAATTTTTTTTTTTTCGTATTTTTAGAGAACGAGCACGCGATAAAATTCAATGGACGTATGTTAAAAAATTGAACAATGAACGTAAGTTCATTGAACTTTTGCGAATAATCTCACAAGTTATATCTTTGTGTTTTGGAAGCTTTATTTCATTAAAAAAAAAATTTAATCGTTGCTTCATATCCAAAGAGTAGTTCATTTTTTAAATAAATATATATATATTTCTAATAAATTGTATTTATCGCTTATATAATGTTTCCGAATTTATCGCACGCTCTGTAAACTTCAACGAGACAAGGTTCCTTAGTATTTATTCAATCCAACGTAGCTTTCGATCCTACCAAGAACAGATTTATTTGTTAATTGAGTTAATTGAGTTGGTCGTAGCTGAATATTTTCAGTCGACCTATAAGCGAAGATGAAGAGAAAGATTGAGAAATAGAAAGAAAGAGAGAGTGTACCTTTCGCTTTAAGATAATTCCGTGGTAAACATTTACATAGGATAACTACGTATCCGTTTCGACGAGTTTAAAAAAAGGGAACAAGGACAAAGAAAAAAAAAGAAACGAAAAAAAAGCCACGTGGAAGAAAATACTTAATCCTATTACTTCTACGTATACGTGTATATATACACACACACATATATATGTGTGTATGTATAATGTAAATTCAGAAAATCGTGACGAAACTATCGATATCTAATAAATCAATATATAATAAATAAATAAATAAATAAATAAATAAATAAATAAATAAATAGGTAGATAATATCGATAAGAAAAGGGAGAAAAAGGAGAAAAAACGAACGGGATATGTAGCAAGCTGAATAATTAATATTTAATCGATAAATAAATAAATAATATCGATAAAAGAAAAAAAGAAAAGAGAAAACGAAAGGATTAGTAGAAAAAAAATATATATATATTAGAAGGGTAAAGAGACAAACTGGTGGTGGGCACCCTCATTATGCACCACAAATGTATTCTCGATTGTGTATATATATATATACACACATTTATATATATACAAATGTATATATGTACTATCTACCACTATTTTGATTGTTACGTTACATTAATCGAAAGCGGTCAAAGCAATTTGTATAAATGCCTCTTCGTTATTTCATAGACGTGCACGTAGAATACATATTTAGACACGAGTACCGAGTACCAAGTACCGAGCACACACACATACACACGTTCGTACACAACTACATTGAAAGTTACTACACGAAATTGCACTTGTTTGCTACGGAACACATTTTCGCGCAGCCATTTCGCTCGAAACTAATCCAATTCTCCTGGATACTAATACGTACGAGTACATTAAGGAGCGATTCGAAATTGGCCGATAGTAAAAGGCCCGAACAGGTCGCTTCTAACTTTTCTTATTTATTGATTTGTAACATGCGTTACAAAGTATCACAGGAGACACACAAACGTGCATCGTATATTTTTATTTTATCATTTTGTTTCCTTTTCCCATTCTTTCTTCTCTTTTCTTTCGATCAAATTTCTCCCAATCTCGTAATAATCAAAAGTTAATATTATGCAACAAATAAAAATCTATTTACAATCTACGTTATTAGATAGTTTCTACGATTTCTCGATATATTACTCACGCGTGCGTAATTCTAAACGTTATTAGAAGAAATAGGTAACGAAAGAAAAAATGAAAGAGAAAAGAAATCTCGCCGTGTATGCATCTAATATGTAGAAAAAGGAAAAGAGAAATAAAAACGACGCCTACGCGTTGTTTGTTGAATATCAAAAGCATCGAAACAAAAAAGATAGAAAAAAGAAATAGGAAAAGGAAAAAGAAAGAAAAAATAACAAAGAGAAATTTCAACAAACGATGCTTGCTCGCATATAATAGCAATTCAATTTGCTGCGTTCAACGGATCACGTACGATTTGCGAGTAGTATGGGGGTTAGAGGAAAGGGTCGAAAGGGGCATGGGAAGGGAATAGAAGGGCACATGGAAAACTCTGCGTCTGGGTTGCCTTACGAGAAGCTGTTATAGAAGCACGAAGTGAAATTCGAAAGCGGTCATCTACATACGTATGTGCAACATTGCCATATGCAACAATATGTTACTCGCAAATTTATCGGATTATTCTCGAAAACGGGATATATCCCCTTTGTTCAAACTTTCATTCTTTTCTTTTTGTACCGTACAACTACGCTCGAGATTTCTATAATTTTATATCAGCTTTTTTCTTCCTTTTCTTTTTCCTCTCATATCCTTATATCAAATGTCGAATATATTGTTTCGTTAAATTGAAAAAAAGAAGGGAAAAATGTCTGCCGTCTTTTTTATTTCCTTCGATTTTTTATTTTTTCTAAAATATCCACTTTCTCGATTTTATGAACCAGAATATTCATTTCATTGAGAACATTCTTTCTTTCTCTCATTCTTTTCCTCTCTTCCTCTCTCCTATCTCGATCTCCTTCTTTTCAGGAAGATGTAAAATAGAAAAAAAGAGGAAGAAAAGAGAGCTTCTTAAGAGTCCGAGAAATCCCGTAGGACGATGAAGTTCTCTACCTCGAAGGAAAGTATCACGTTTTCCATGGAACTACAGAAGAGAAAACGTAAGAAAAACCCCCATAGTTATGCGTTCCGCGATGCTACGTGACGCTTAATTTTTACGATCTTTACCGTTGTCGTTGAGATGCAGCTCTCGGTTATACCGAGTTGTTGCTTTTACCTCCGCTCCCTCCTTTCTCTCTTTTTTCTTTCTCTCTCTCTCTCTCTCTCTCTCTCTCTCTCCCTCTCTCTTTTCTCTTTCTTTCTTTTTTCTCGCCAGATCGAAGTTTCTTTCCATCGAGCTTTCCATCGTTCATCGCGTGACGCAATTGGCTCTGCGAAAAGCTCGTTGAGCGACGTTGAACGTTCTGTTTCCATTGGAATATATCCGTTCGATCGAAAGCAAAAGAAAGAAAAAAAAGAATAAAAAAAAAGAAAAAAAAAAAGAAAAAAAAAGAAGAAGAAATGAAAGACGTAAAGTAAAATAAGGGAGATAGATGGGAGGGGCAGCAGGTGATAGTAATTGCGAGGATGATGATGATGACGACGATGATGATGATGTCGATGACGATGACGATGACGATGACGACGACAAAAAAAAAATAGGTAAGTGCACTTTAATCTCGTTTTAGCGTGTTTTAACGTCCCTTTCAAAAGTCCGATATCCTGATATCCTTTTTCTTTCTTTTTTTTTTTTTTTATCATCATCTACGTGATATAATCGACACTCTACTTTCTAGTCTCGTTTTAATCGTCTCCAATGGTGCTGCCATTGGCACACGATCCCATAAATGAGATTTCTCGTTTAATATCACAATAAACGCGGACGTACGTTAATGAATAACCGGTGCGTTGTATTGAGAGATTTGTTGAAAATTAGTAACCAAGGTAGGGTTTCGTTTGACGTCGAGATACAAAGGACGTTCGCGTAGAAACGAAGGTATTTAACCGATGCGAACCTGGATACTTTAATTACGATTCTGGAAATTGCACGGTGGTTTGATCACAGTAAAATTAACGTTAATATCATCGAGTATTTATATTAGGCGTTGTCCATTTTATTCATGAAACGGTATTATTATTCGCGACGTTTACTCTCGCCCAAATAACATACATATGTATGTAACAGGTGCATTTACATATTTTTTTGAACGTTTTATCATAAACGAAATTTACGTTAATTCCATCCTCCCAAAGAAATTTTATCGCGGGATGTTGTCGTTGCTTCTTTTTCCTTTTCATTTATTTACTTGTTTATTCATTCCCTTTTTATTATCCTGCAAACAAATATGAAAAACAATATGCAATTAAAGGTTATCATTATCATTTAATATTCGATGGAAATTAATTTTCTTAATGGCTCCAAATGACATTTCCCTAGATACGATACAATTAAATTTATTATACATTCTTCGTGCATTTCAATTTATATATCTAAGCGTATGGGGCTCGGAGAGGGAGGAAAGGGATGAAATTTTATCATTTAAGGGTTAATTTTCGATACTACTAATAATGATAATAATAACAACAACAATAACGATAATAATATGCAATATTAATACAAAATTAACATCACGTTAGTACGAACGCTCGAATTAATATATATCTTTTATACCAAACAATCTCTCTTTTCTCTCTCTGCCTTTCTACATCGATCAACTAAAAAAATAAAAAAAAATATATAAACAAAGAAGAAAGTGTAGATAAACAAACAGAAAAGAATAATGCTCGTACCAGTTTCATTCTGAAAGCAGAAACGTGTGTATCGAACGGCTTAATGTATCTCTATTCGCTCGGTGCGATCAATCGTAATAGCATGAGCGGATTCGATATGCCGGTATTTCGGCTGATTAACTCGGTATCTCGCTTACATTCCCCCTCGACCTTACCGGACATTCGATTATACGATAAACAGACCCGAGAATTAATGCAAATTATTTCAGTCGCGAAGTTATTACGTGGTCGTCGTTCGTTATAGCGCGATAATTGGTCCTTTGTGTTGGCAATACGACGTTGAAGTTTATGCGTGTATACGTGGAGCTTCGTTAATTGGAAATGTGAGAAGGAATGGAAACGAAAGAAAGAAAAAAAAGGGAGAGACAGGAAAAGAAAACAAGAGAAAAAAAAAGAAAATAATTGAATAGAACTGGGCTTCGTAAAAATTTTCGTATTTATAGATCAACGGATGAAATTATTTGACAACTCGTTTACGTATTTTTCCAAAAAAAAATACGATGATCACTTACGATTCGAATTCGATCGAGGGAAGTATTTAATTAGAGGTAATTATTTGAAAAGGAACGATTTTATCTTTCAACGCGCCACGTTGTATTATCAAAGTTGGGCTCTTTGAAATTCAGTTAATCAGTCGTTCCAATAATCGAGAATCTATTTAACTATTTACTAAGATAAAGTAAATATCTCGCAAAGTTATTGTCATTTACATAAATAGGTACACTAGCTTTTGTTTTATGTATAAGAAGATTCTACGTCCGTCGATGGAACAGAATAAAGTTTATCAAGTTCGTAGGAAAACGAATTAGAAGAGATAAACAACAGTCGAATCGATAAATTCTACTTTGTGTAATTTTCTTAAAAATTCAATAGTAAATACGAAATATGTACGTATTAACCATGTACATAGATTACGTTCGTGTGTAATATGGATATCGATGTTAGCAATTTTGAGTAACAATCGACGATTTTGCGATAACGTTTAGTATCTCGAATATTTTCCTGCACCGCCGAATTTACCGGATCGCGATTTTTCCCCGTTCATCGAAGCGAAACGATTTTCGAAGCACGCGCTCCCGTAGAGAGTCGGATTTCGTAAAATACGTTTGCGAGGCCTCACCGAACCTTTATCGAATGTCGCACGGTTCGTTGAACGATACATTCCCGTCACGTAATTCGTCGCACTCACTTGCTCGCTACTAGTTTCTCGAGTCGAGTGAGATTCGGCTAGAGGAAGATTTTCGATGTTGAGTATCACCCTTTTTTTCCTACCATCGAAAAGCTGCACACAACAAGGCACAATCGTATTTATATGTATATACATATACTTTTGAAAGTACATCAATCGCAACGTCATCGTCATCAGTCAAGAACATCATCAAAAAAAGAAAAAACAAATCTATTTTGTTTAATCAAATTCATGTATCAATTTTTTTTTGCATCTTTTTTTCCTTCTTCTTCGTTTAATCTCAGCGAGATATACTAGGTCTTTTTCTTTTTTTTTTATATATATATATCGTCATTCGTCGGGAATAAAATTTTATTATGCGAATCCCGTCTTATCGATTAATCCTTTTTTGCGATGGTAAATGTGCGATGGTCTGTGCATGACCAAAAAGAAAAAAAAAAAGGTCTACATAAAGAAATAAAAGAGATAAAACTTACCAGGTACCACTGCTCCTTAAATAATGGATCGGTGAATAAATTTTGAAAGGGTACACCCCGATTTCTTTGCCGATGGAACGACGCTTGTCTCGGTCGTGGTCCGAAATCTTCGAAGAACGGAGGATAATCGCCGAATGTGGCAAAGGACGTTGCTTCGAAATCTCTCTTCTTACGTTTTTTTTCATGTTGCTGCTGGAACCAGTGCACCTGCAAAACGACAGATTTTTTTTTTCTTTACTTCTTGTTTTTTCTTACTTCTCATCGACGATATAGTTTTTCTATGATTTCTTTGTACAAATTTTCTTTCTTTCTTTTTTCCTCTTTTTTTATATACACATAATTAATCAATTTTATTTGTTATGCAAAGATTCTTAGGATAGACATTTATAAAATGATTTTATGTTTATTTATTTACATTGCATCAATTCGAAAAGGATTGTTTCCACGTGACGTTTTCGTTTTTCTCGAACAAAAAAAAAGAAAGAAAAAAAAAGAAAAAAGAAGGGAAGTATTAATATTAAACGTGTCCCACGAGTTCTTAAAAAAAAGATTTTTCCTCTCTTTCGTAACGTCAAGAAAATCGTAAATGTTATAGATATAGCGATAAAAAATTTTAATTTATCGCGATCGTCTTTTCCTGATTTTAGAAGAAACAATTTCACTTTTACGAGAAATCGAACAGAATATCGTATATATAATTAATCGCTTTAGTTTTTCCGTTTTTCTTCTTCTTCTTCTTCTCTTACTCGAAAGAAACGTTTTCAACGAAATGATATCTACCAACGTTTAACGTTATCCTTCTATCTCTTATCACACATTTTGGCACGTTATTCGTTCATTTAGCCGACGTTAAAACGATAGACAGAGAGAGAAAGAGAAAGAGAGACAGAGAGAGAGAGAAAGAAAGAGAGAACAAGCTTCATACGAATTTTCACGGCACATTTCTTAAAATAAATATCGCGGAAATAATAGATGAGCGCATCGGTAGTACAATTAACGTCGATTCGACGCTCGATAAATTTTCCATCTTTTTCTTTCTTTCTTCCTCTCTTTCTCTTTCTCCTTTCGCTTTCCTACGATAGTATAAAGTTGGTCGCATAAAACGCGAGCGTGCAGTTACGAGCGTGTAAATTAGTTGAACTCTTGATGTCGAATAGCGACGTCGTTTTACTTTCATTTGCCGCGAAATATCCACGCTTTTCGTGAACATCTCTCTTTCTCTCTCTCTCTCTATATATATATATATGTATATACATATATATATATATATATATGGATAGAGAGAAAGGGGGAAGGGGAAGAGAGAGAAAGATGGAACACAAGAGAATGAAAGAGAGAGGATTTGATGGTCGTTAGGACGCGGATCGGCGAACATGCGGGTCGTTAATCGAGCAATCAACGAAAAACGTTCCCGGAACGAAGAGCTTTAATTCGAGAGAGTACCGAACGGCCGAGTAGAACGAGAAAATCGTCTATTTCGACTTTCGTTCATGCGTATCTTCTCCCCTCCCTCTCTCTCTACTACCGAAAAAGTCAGAAAATGAAAAAAAAAAAAAAAAACTTGTGGAGAGAGAGGGCCGAGATTTGTGTCAATATTTCTTTTCTTCTTTTTTCTTTCCCTATTTTATTACACAGATATATATAATATTTCTTTATAATACTATTTATTCATTTTGTTATATATGTATCAATTTATCTTACATTTTTATAGATATTAAATATTACGTATAACTTTTACATTTATTTGTATTTAATAACACAAAATAAATTCACTTCTATTCTCTCTAATTTCTCTCTAATCTCTCTCTCTCTCTCTCTTGCATGCTAACTTTATCTATCTATCTATCTATCTATATTTCTCTCTCTCTATCTCTATCTTGCAATTCCCCTTTCACCGGCGCGAGATTCACGATCTTTGCATTTTGGCAACGATCCAGAATGCAAGGCGGGTTACGCATTGTACGGATCGGCCGAGTTCCGAGTTCTGATGTTCGTGTCCACTACTACATAACAATGACGATGACGACCGACAACTACGAAGACGACGACGACGACGACGACGACGAGGATGAGGACGAGGACGAGAATGAGGACGAGGACAAGACGAGGATGAGGACGAGGACAAGACGAGGATGAGAACGAGGTCGAGGATGAGGATGAGGATGAGGACGAGGACGAGGATGAAGATACGACATTCACGAAAATGCATCCTATGAATCACGAACGCTAAGGTAGACTCTCTCTCTACTGATCGTTCGCGGCTCAACGATTTCGAGTCTATCTCAACAAGGTCGTTTCCGAAAGGACGAAACGTTCAAATGCTTCGAGAATGCACAATCGAACGGAGGAATTTCTCTTCTCTCTCTCTCTTTCTCTATCTGTCTCTATTTCCTTCGTCTTTCGATGCCACGAGATATCGTACGCCCGAGTAAGCATATCCCTGTGTTATTCGAACAACTAATCGAATGAAAATATCACTTCAGAGAACGAAATACGTTTATTTTTTTATTTCTTTTTTCATATTATCAATTAATTATGACAAATATCGACGATTTTCTTTTTTCGTTTCACTTTTTCTTACCGTCGAAATCATTAATTAAATCGTCCTTGAGATTATCTTCGATTGGTACGTACGATTTAGTTCACGTTTTGTAAAAACATTTACGCGATCAAAACTTTTCCCAAGATCATTCTTTTTCTCAAAAATCTTTCGTTTTTTTCTCCGTTTCTTTTTTTATTTCATTCATTCATATATAAGTTGGTTTCTGAAAACCATGGAAGAAAATGATCGTTCGAACGACTATCTTCTTCTTCATTTTTTCTTCTTATCCTTTCCGTCGCGAATCAACCAATATCGTCGACTGATACGTTTTGAATAAATAATCGTGCGAACGTAAATAACGAAAACCAGCATCGTTTGGCGCAGACGTTGAGTCGATCGTAAAACGTAAAAGAGAACGGAAGGTGATGGAAATGGGGGAGGAGAGGAAGCTTTGGGGAAAAGGGGTAGGAGGGGAGGGGATAAAGCTCGTAAAATAAACTTGCGGGTATGTCTTCGACGATTACTCGAGAAAACTGCTGTGACATGAACTCGTTATATCCTTAAGTCTACATAGAAGATATATTATATTGTATATTCGCGATACATATCGTCCATAAATTTGTTCGAAGAATGTGAGAGAGAGAGAGAGAGAGAGAGAGAGAGAGAGAGAGAGAGAGAGAGAGAAAGAAAAAAAAAGAAAAATAAGAAACAAATAAAAGGGTAAACAGGTGAAAGAGTGAAACATGAAAGAAGAAGATAAAAAATAAAAGTAAAAAAAAAAATAAACAGAAAGAAAGAAAGAAAGAAAAAGAAAAAAACGAAAAGACACGGGAAATATATCGCATGTATTATCGAAGAATGTCGAAAGACGTTCATCGTTGTTCTCGTCGTCCTCCTCCTCGTCGTTGAAGGATCTCCTTCTTGAGAACGTGGAAAAGAGAATCGGCAAATCCTGTCGGCGTCGAAGAAACATCGAAAATCCGCGGCTCGTGTCGTGAATAAGTAATCGCGAAGAGCTGTGAAGGAAAACGAGAGCTCCTCTCCCAAACGCGTAACACTAGAAGAGTTAGACGATATAACACGAGAGAAAAAGAGAGACAGAAAAAGAAAGAGAGAGAGAGAGAGAGAGAGAGAAAGTATCGATCTCCGAGAATCGAACTTTTCGACACGAATAAATTGGACCTTGTGACCGTAGTCTCTTCTTTACGATTTAAATAAGAGGGAGAGAGATAGACGAACAGATAGACACATTTTTCATTTGGAAATAGTCATTTTTTTTTTCTTTTTTTTTAACAAGATATACATCTGTAGAAATTTTGAAAAACAGATTTAAATTAGACTGATGTTTTGTATTTATACATCGATTAATTCGAGGACAGATAGATAAAAAGAGAGCCACGTATTTCACGTAGAACATCCTTTCTAACGAAAAAAAAAGAAGAAGAAATTTAAAAAATCAGATTAAATTAGATAGACATTTTCTATCGATATCTCGAGCTCGACTAATTCGAAGGATTCGCGTTTTTTTCTTTCTTCTTTCTTTTTTTTTTTTTAAAGAATTCAACATTCCTTCCTGTGGTATGCATAAAATTATCCCATAACTCCTCAAGGATTAAATAACGAGCGACAAGGGAATTCGTTTATCGGGGTCACGAATTTGATGTCCACGAATTACTGGCAATAGGTAAACGTTATTCCAAAGTAGAACGAGATCTAGAGAAGAGTAATATCCGAAATATCACGGATTCTCTTTTCTCCGAAGACGTACCCCCGTTCGATTTAAAGCGCATCTCGAAGATTCTATTGTCCTGGTAAAGAAAACGCAAGGTAGGTGGTCCCGTCGAGCGTTCTAAAGACAATATTGTCTTTCTCAACACGATAGTATTTTATCGTTTTCTCTATCTTTCTTAGAGAAAGAGAAAGAGAAAGAGAAAGAGAAAGAGAAAGAGAAAGAGAAAGAAAGAGAGCAATAAGAGAGAGAAAGAGAGAGTATTCTTCTAGAGTACATTTAAAGACCACCTACAAGCGAAAGAGATTTTACTTCAGAAATATCAGACTTAAGCTTCCCTTTTTCTTTGTTTTTCAATATTTTTTATTTCTTCTTTTTATCAATTCTCTCTCTCTCTCTCTCTCTCTCTCTCTCTCTCTCTCTCTCTCTGCCTTTCTTCTTTTCTTCGAGGAAATAAAAAACAAACAAAAAAAAGAAAAAAGATTACGTTCGTATCATTACCGATTTTCAATCAAACTAAAAGTAAACGAAAGGGATCATTTCTTTTTCACAATTTTAGTTTTGTTAAATGCGATCGTCTATATGATTCTTTTGGTTTATTATAATCCTTCCTAGCTGCGGCTTATCGTTAAATGATTCGAAGAGATTGTTCAAAGGAAATGGGATAGAACACTTACCCGTGAATCGTCTCTCAGTATTCTGTGATGTGGCTCGCTCTCTGTCAGTGATCTCTTGTTCAATCGTCTGTGAGAGAAGAGGAAGTAGTTCTTCAATGAGCCAATCTGTAAAAGTTGAAAAATAAATGATTTTTATTTTTTTTTGTTAATCCATACGATTGTTATACGCGATTTATTCGGTCTTTTTCTTTTTTTTTTTTAATAAATTTACGACGAAACATCCTCGAAAATTATCTTGGGGAATATAATGAATATCTTTTAATACAGTTTATTAAAAAAACATAAATCGATTCGATCCATTGATTCCTTTCAAAGAACACCATGAAAGATATATAAATATGAAAGTGCTAAAGCAAGAGAATGAAAGAAGATAACACGATATGATAGAGAGATCGAGCGATCTTGAAAACTAGATCTCGAAAATATTCTAACCGACATCACAGGTTATACGAATCGATAGTTTTCTTAGCGATGCATGGTTATAACTCAAACGTCAAAAGTTCGCATACTTTCGTATTCCATCGTGAATTTTACATCCCTAGGTAAAGTTTAAACTACTATTGGGGTATAAGGTTTAGTCATTTGAAAGTGAAAATATCCGAACGTTTACTCGTTGTTGAGTTTATCGATACATGCAAAAAGATCTACGAGAATCTCCACTGACCTTGAATAGAGAATATTCAAAAATAGTAAATGTATTTTCGTACGAAACGTTTGATTGAGATATTAAAAGAATTCAACAGTTTTTTTATTGCGATAATAAAAATTATTTTCTCATAAATATATTCGCATAACTTTTTTTTTCGTTTGTGATAGGAGAAATAATTTTAAATTCAAGCGCTCGAATATCTTCGAAACAAAAAAAAGAAGAGAAAAAGGGAAAAAGAAAAAACAAATTTCTCAAATCATTTTCGTAGTCATTCCCCATTCGAAA
This sequence comes from Vespula vulgaris, assembly GCF_905475345.1. Classification (NCBI taxonomy): domain Eukaryota; kingdom Metazoa; phylum Arthropoda; class Insecta; order Hymenoptera; family Vespidae; genus Vespula; species Vespula vulgaris. The sequence continues at coordinate 3,110,311 of NC_066607.1, forward strand.
TATTCCTAAGCGAGATGAATATTTCGGTGTTCCATTTTAAATAACACACTCTTCGTATACACAACATAAAGTAACACATACGAGATTGCTGACAAAATCTTTTTATCTCGACACATTGGAATTTCCTCGGAGTAGTTCAGAAACATCTAGATAGAAAATTTGGACAATATCCGTCCGAGAGATAGGGAAGAAATCTTGTAATATCGATTCTTTTACGTTCTCTCTCTCTTTTTCTCATTTTCTCTATCTAAAGATGAAGATAGAAATTGGTTTAGTCATTCTATTGCGATTTCCTTTCTACAAAAAATGTTCTGGCCCTCTGTAGAAATATTTCCCACTTTTTCTTTTCGATGTTATGTAATTTGAAAAAAAAAAAAAAAGAAAAAAGCTCTTTCAAAACAAGCTCTTTTAACGATAGACGCGATGATTAAGGGAAAAAGCCATGAAATTTTTTTCGAATGCGGAACGAGTTCGGAGCGATATAAAAAAAAAAAAAAGAAAAAAGGAGAAAACAAAAAAAAAAGAAAAAAGAACCTGACTGTAAAATTGATTTCGTCGGTTTTCCATTTTCCCTTTGACTTCAACCGAAAACTCTCTCTCCTTCTCTCTCTCTCTCTCTCTCTTTCTTTTTTTAACCACTGCAATATGCACTCGTCGTTATTCGATATCGTTCGACGGCCAATGGCAGGGAGCTTAATAATTTTTCCTCAACGTCGAATCACGCAGTAATACCGTTCTCGTCCTTTATATGTTCCCGCGTCATTATATTTTTTATTCTTCTCCTTTTTTATTTTATATTACAGATAGGTCGCATTTGCGTACCTTGATCATCGCGACGAGCATACTAATTAACACACGATTGAATGTAGATATACATACATACATACATATATACATACATACACACACACACACACACATTTGCGTTTGGAATTATACTTTTTTTATTTTTCTATTCTTTTTACTTTATTTTTTTTTAAATCATTCATATAACGAACTAGATCGAGTTCGATAGTCAGTTCGAGACACATATACGTATACGTATTTATGTTCTAGATACGTATACAAGCGTTTTAGGAACTGTAAGATATATTTTATGTACATGTATATATGTATATATCTGAACCAACGATAAAAGCTTTTTATACTACTACTACTACTAGTATTCCTACTACATTGACTTCAGCGGTCCTAAGAAAAGTAAGCCATCGCATGAACTTTTCAATTCTCACGTATTTTCGTGGCCTATCTCTCGCATTATGCGCAATAGCCTCGTTTTATTTCGCGCACGTTTCGTTAAGTTACGTAGGAGAATAAGTAGAATAGGATGAAATAGAGAAAAAGAAAAACGAGTGAGTAAGAAGGAGATAGAGAGAAACAGAAAGAGTATGAGAGAGACAGAGACAGAGAGACAGAGAGGGAGAGAGAGAGAGAGAGAGAGAGAGAGTAAAACAGAGAATAGATGTAGAGATAGAAGCTCTGTGAACGTGCTTCAGCCGTCTTCTTACCAAAATTACGAATCCTGTCGCGGATCAAGAACGTGAAAAGAATTTCACTGTTGGTTCCCTTTTTGTAACCTTATGGATCTTGGAATAAGTATCCTCTTCCCTTTCCCCAACTTATGTCTCGTAAATGGATGCATCTTATACACGTCTATAACTGATTCTCTCATCGAAATGAAACGAATCGTTAAATATATATATATATATATACGTACATACAAGTACGACTATTCGACTATTATTAAATGTACAACATGATATTATTTCTTCTCGATTTTTATTTTATTTATTTTTTTTCTCATGATAATAAATCGATTAAAAAACAACAAGGTTTGAATTTCGTTAATTGGTCCGTCGTTTCAATTTAAATATCTAGGGAATTTTTTCTTTTGTTCGAGTTTTTTTCAGAAAAAAAATTGATTAAAAAATATCTAAAGAGAGAAAAATTTTGTAGAAAAACATTACACACAGATATATATATATATATATATATATATATATATATATATATATATCTGGAGTTGGTCGTAATAAATATTGTAGGAATTTTTAATATATTTTATAATAGAAATACTAGCGTTGTTTATTTTTATATTAAATATTAAACAAAATACTTTCTTTAATGTCATTTATTAAATATGAAATGTTAAAAGTTTTCAATAAAAAATAATCCATAATGTTATTTATTTAGAGAGAATAAAATAGTAATAAACTTTTTTTTCGATAAAACGATACAAAGATATACAATTTATTTTTATTTATATACATTCTCTCTTTCTTTGCCTATAAAGTATTAAACACTTTCGATGCAACAAAGAATACAATCTATTATTTATTTAGATATATATGTGCTTTTAAAATTGAATAATAGTACTAATTTGGTCAAAGTCAATAATAAAAATGATAACAACAACAACAATAATAATAATAATATTAATAACCAATATATCGACGATGATAAGAATTAAATATTATACTAAATATAGCGTTAAAAATGTAAATAAAATATTTTCTTCTCTCTCCTTTCTACTTTCTTTCTCTACTTTTCTTCGTTCATCGATCGATACGAAGAGAACCCGATAGGATTAACGGCGCAGAGACGAATCTCCTTCTTTCTCTTCCCTTTATCTTCCGAGAGATTCTCTTTCGAGAATTCTTGAATAATTCGTCGTTAGTACGGGGGATGCATGCGAATCCTGTGAAAGTTGAGAAAGTTCTTGGACGTTCTCGCGTAATGTAGGCAGCGAAGTAATAAGAGATTTAAAAAGCGAAAGGAGCCATCTAAGAAAGGAATTTCTCTCTTTCTCTCTCTCTTGTCTCTCTCTTTTTTTCCTTTTACATTTTTTTCCAAGTGTACTAAGAGAAAAAGAGAAAGACATGCGTCTGTCAGTCTTCTCTCTCTCTCTCTTTTCTTTCTTTTTTTTTACATCTAACACGCACCACTTTCCCTCGATTAAGAACATTTTCTTAAAAAACATAAGGGATGCTCTTCATAGAATCATATCTCAAAGCTTCAAGAGCGAGCGAGAGAGAAAGCCAGAACAAGAGAGAGAGAGAGAGAGAGAGAGAGAGAGAGAGAGAGAGATGGTCGATGAATTTCCTTCGGGCACGTAATTTGTGATTCTCTCGACGAAATAAGCTCGAGTCACGCGATCTTAGCTTTGTGGGAATATTACGAACGTTATAAGATTAACCGATGGATGATACCTTACTTTGAAATTACAGGGATCACTCAATTAGCTTTATTAATGGATATCGTGAAACTTTTTACGAAAGGCCATTTCGCAATCCTCGAAGTGGACTTTCAATCGGATTCCTTCTTGAGAGATTATGATCTTAAAAAATCATACATTTTAAATAAGCTTTAATGTTCTCATGTCGAGTCGATTTGTCCCGACGGATAGATCTTTTCCTTTTTACTTTCTTTTTATTATTTCATTTCGATCGCGAAAAGGAACGTGTCCGCGCGAATTAACGGGAATACTAAATCGACGAAGGGAAATAAATGTTCTCGACGTAAGTACCATTCGATTTCGATTTATTATGGTGGGAACACATCTTAGCTGGAGAGAAAGAAAGAAAAAAAAAAAGGAAAAAAAAGGAAAAAAGAAGGAGAGAAAAGAAAAGGAAGAAATAAAAGGAACTCGTTTAAACGAGTATAAAATGAACGTTCGAAAGACATTTTGAATTTTAATTCTCATTTATATCTATTACTAGATATATCGATCGAATAATATCGTTTCACGGTTAGTTAAACGCTTATCCCAGAACGACGATGATGACATGGAGGACGAGGACGACGACGACGACGACGACGACGACGACGACGACGACGTAGCACACATAATATAAAAGTTCTATATAATTTTCTCGCTAAATCAATTTACCTTGAATTCATCGATCGTACATATATTATCGAGAGATAAGAAAGAAGATCGGAGATCTAGTGTAATAATCGGTCTTCAAACCTTATTTCCCATTGTACACGATCATAAGTGACGTATAACTTTTGTCATTGAGCAATCTATGAAAAGAAATTATACGAAATATATAATAAAATAATATCTAACACATATAGTATACAGGCTACGATGGGGGTTAACTTCGAAGAGCGTTACGATCTTTTCGAATGGAATAATGCTGTAAAAAGAGAATAAAGAAAACAACAAAAGAGAGAGTGAGAGAAAGAGAGAGCATTAATGGGGGTTGAAAGATAAAGCAACAACAATACGAAGATCTCCCATCTCGTTCTACCAATGGAATCTTATGGTAAAAAAAGGAAGAAAGAGAGAGAGAGAGAGAGGCTACTACTTCTACGTGTATCGAAGAAAGGTTTACTTTTCGAAGTACGACTGGTCGATCCGTATTTCTTGTGAGAAGAACAACGAGGCAAGATCTTAGATAGTATACTTAGTACCGATTTCCACGAAAAGAGGATTTTTGGTCGGTCGACGTTCCATGGAATTGGCATGAAACACAATTGTAGGAGATAGAAGGAAATCGATACTTCTTAGAATATTCCTTCTTAATTAGTATTGTTATCATCAATGAGTATCTAAAATAATTGCAACGTAAGTAAGTACTTACTTACTTATCTACTTTTTTTATCGCAAAATGATTTTTACAACGACGTAGTGAAAGAAGAAAAAAAATGAAAAAAAAAGAAAGGAGAAAAGAGGAAGATTATACTGAGAACATACGTATGATAATATTTTGAAAGAATAAAAGAAAAGAAAAAATTGTATTTAAAAAAAAAAAAAAACTAATTTATGTTAAAAAAAGCTTTCCAATATACTTCACATATCTCGACTATTATTCGAATTAGAATTATGTATGTATATATGTATATACGACTTTGTTGTGTACACGTATTCGCTCTTTTACGAATTCACTGATAACGAAAGCACTTTTATTAATTCACAAAAAACATGATTTTTAATGTCGACCGATGATCTATTCTGTTCTGGTTCGATCGTTCTCGAAGCAACGAGAAACAAAAGATTCGACTACGAAAAGATAGATGATGGATGGAAAGAGAGAGAGAGAGAGAGAGAGAGAGAGAGAAAGAGATAAATAAAAAACGTGTCGATGTGTTGGAGAGAGAAACGATAGGACGATAAAATCTCGCGTTCATCGCAACGGCAGGGCCGGTCGGTGCCATTAGCCCTCATAATACATTCATGCATCACCCATGGCAACCCATTGTATGACTTAAGCTCCTTCACCTAGTCTCTATTCAAATTCATTCTTTAACTTTTTCTACGAATAGATAATAGAAAAATAGAGAGAGAGAGAGAAGAACAAAAAATAAAGAGAAAAGTTTTTTTAGTTTTCTTTTTTATTTTTTGTTTTTTTGAACGTTATTTTATTTTTTCTTTACCTCCTTACTTTTTTCTTTCTTTTTCTTTTTTTTTTTTTTTGATTCAAGAAACGAAAAGCTATCTTCGATTTTCGATCTTCGACGGGAGATATATTTCGAGCTCGTGGCATTCAATTAGGAAATTGACTTAGGGTTAACTGATTGTGAGTGGTACGAGACAAAGGCGCCTTAGGGGGCTCGTATCTAAATGTAGGTGGTTAGCGGTGGTGGTCGCTTCACTGGCAACGCTATTGTCAGCGGAAAATTTGCCGAAACTACTCCCTGTCCGTTTACCCAAATGGCTCCCGCGAACAGTTTTGACTTTGAGTGAGAATTCAAAGTGGCAAATCGTTACTAATCTTACGAAGTAAGGTATGTGTTATATATATATGTGTGTGTGTGTGTGTCTTACATACAGCTAGTTATCTAGTTACATATATGGATGTACATTATTGCAACTATCGATTATGTAAAATTAAATATTGAAAAAAATTTTTTAAGAAATATAAAAACAAAAAATAGGAAAGGTAGAAGGATGGAAGAAAGAAAGAAAGAAAGAAAGAAAGAGAGAAAGAGAGCTCGCAAATATTAACTTTCACGTTTATTCCTCTTCTGTTTTAATTAAAACGCATTTCTCTGTGTTAATTAAACTACGTAGTAGAAGCGTGCATATCGACAAGTTTAAATCAAATTAATTATGAAGGACGCTGGGTAGCTATCAAAACCTTGATGGATTCAATAGCTATTTTATATTATTTATAAACTTTCCTATTTAAAGGAAACGAAGGAACGTCAGACTCGAAAAAGGATTTTAACGTTCGATGATATAAATACGTATTACGATTAATAATCCCTACTTTGATCTAACGTTACACGTTAAAATAATGTTTTGGAAGAAAAAAAAAGAAAATGTTTGACGGAAATAGTGCATATAAATTTGTAAAACTTTCTCGTTCACTTGTATGTATAATATATAGTTGCTGAATGCATAGATATTAGTAAATAACAATTTTTCAAAAAAAAAAAAAATGAGAAAAGAAGAGGAAAAAAGAAAAAAAAAGATATTAAAATCAAAATATATAATGAATCGATAAATCATTAAACGCATGTATGCATTCATTTGCATGACATCCAAAAATTCTACTTGATTACTTATACATATAAATCATGAATTTTCTCATACATATATACATACATACATACATACATACATACATACATACATATATACATACACACGTACGTACGAACATACGTACACGACAATACCATATCAAAATTATTATAGAAAGAAAATTCCCCAAATAATCATAGTATTCCCATAGCTAATAATTCGGGGTATGGGAGAGTAATAACGATAGATATCATCGCAATCACAAAATAGAAACTAATTTCGTCACGCAGTTTTGATTACGAAGACACGGATTGAAATACGAATTCTCTACGTTTTTATAATCCTGAAAATGTATTTCTGATAAACGTAACGCAGACAGATACATATAAATATCTCTATACGACGATACAATCTTTTCTTGCTGCGATAGAGTAATGCCTAAGGATCGAACTCGTGATTAATATATTCACATAGTCTTTTTAGCTTACTTCGCGAGTCAGAAGACGGAAAAAATAACTTTTTTTCTTACGAGGAAATTGTTAGATTCTAGAACAAAAGGACTAAAGAGGATAGTTGCTATATATGTAGATACATGAGAGAGAAGGAGAGAGATAGATAGAGAAAAAGAAAGAGAGAGAAAGAGAAAGAGAAAGAGAGAAATAGAGGGAATAGAGAGACGAGAGGGCGTGTACGTACGTACGGCGATTTATCGTAGCTCGATGGAACACACAACGAGGTTCACGAGTATGGCGACGGCGAGGATGTACGATGCATGTACACGGACTTTCCTCCTCCTCTTCGCTCTCCTCTCTGCTCCTCTTCGCTCCTCTCCACTGTTCTCCGCTATTCTCCTCACCTCTCATTCTCACTCCCTTTCTCTCTCTCTCTCTCTCCCTGTCTCTTTTCCTCTGGTTACATGGAAAACCATTCGAAGCACAGAGCCGTGGTGCGACTACCGGATGAGATAACCTACCTGAATAGGCTTCGAAACTGTTGGCTTGACTGGAGAACGATATTGGTAGTGGTAGTAGCGATGGTAGTAGTGGTAATAGTCGTGGTAGGGTGGGGAGAGATAGGTACCAATGGTAGAAGGTGAGGATAAGCGGGGATAAAACCGCTAAATCAAAGTACCGGCGAATGTCTTAAAGATAACAACGCTTCGCGAGCTTCACAAAAGGTCATCGGCTATTCGCATTCGTATTTCTCCGAATTCGAAGAAAACAATACAAAACGAAAACGTAGGACAAAGAAACGAAACGAAACGAATGTTTCTTATTTTTTATTATCTCTCATTTGTTGTCACCTTTGTCCGAATTTTACAAATGTTTATATACGACGATGACTCACTCCTCGCGTCCTTCGGAAGACGATCGCAAGATAAAAGAACTTTGTTGTTGTATCGCGCGTTAGATCTTGTGTAGTATCTACGTACTATGTTTATATTATACTATTTCGATTCGTAGAAAATTTCTCCTCCGAGAAATTTATATGGATATGTATATACATACATATATCTAGTTTTCCTCTCGCGATAGCCTAGCCCATATCGTTCGCTATTTTCTTCCTAAGGAATCATTCGTCTCAATAAATTTGGTATGGGAAGGTTGTTTTTCACCGTGAGTTTTCTCTTTCTCTTTCTCTTTTTTCTGTTTCTTTTTTTTTCTCTCTTTCTATTTTTCACTTTCACGTACACACACGCGCGTAAAAGCGATCCCCCTTTCTCGCGTTGTGTAGTTACATATACGTATGTATGTATGTATATATATATTCTACGTGTAAAACGTTTGTTCGTTCGTGACGTTATCAAGGAAAGAGAGCTGACTTGACTTGGGAAGACTCTCCCGAAGATTTTATCAATGTTCGTCCGAGCATAGCGTTTAGGATGAAAAATTTCTAACGTTCGTTGCTTGCCAGCAGGAGGATTCACAAGTAAAAAAGCAACAAAACCAACGAAACGTACATGGGTAGAGTGAAAGAGGAAAGTTAAGGAGAGAGTGAAGAAAAGAAAAATATACGAAGTAAGAATTAAAATTTATTCGATTTCGTATTTCGACTTGAAACGCGTAACGTAACACGTTCCGTGCAAAACGCCGAGAGAAAGAGATAAAATTAGAAATAAATAATATCGTTTTAAAGTTTTACTCCAAAGTAAGAAAAGATGGTCTACTTATATCGATAAATTACAATCCTATTGAAATATTCCTCGATTAATATTTCAAATCGCATTTGTCAAGATAAAAAAAAAAAGAAAAATGTGTTGGTTTTAAAAGTTTCGAATCTGTCAATTATATTATTAATTATAATCGATATACAATTTCGATCGAATTTCGAATTAACGTCGTAAATTCGTTTATATTAATTATATTTACGTAATTCTCGTTATGAGGAATATCAATTTTATTTCTCTCTCTATCTCTCATTCTCTTTTAGATTCGTATTTTTACATTTCAAAAAATTTGCTAGGCATAGCGAGAGATATACATGGACGTCGAACTCTTCCATTCTTTGAATCCTTCGCATAATGCTGACCACGTATTCCGGATTTCGTTCTTTTTCGACTTTCACTCGCGATATCGTGGATTCCCTTGGAATTTTCCGGGGTGAGAGAGAAAGAGAAAGAGAGAGAAAAAAAAGAAAGAGAGAGAGAGAGAGAGAGTAACTTTATCGAAGTCCTCCTTTTTACGAGGATGTTGATTGTTTTATCAAGAAGGAGGAGGACAAGAGGGTCCTAGAAGGTACCAGGATGGAATTTCAAACGCTTGTAATAATAATGCGTCTGGTAGAACAGCAGCTTAGAAACATACAATGGTGGTAGTAGGTACTACCTATATCTAACGATAAAGGATTTTTCGTGTCGAATTTTTCTACGAAGGTGTGAAAGCATCCCCTTCTTTCTTTATTTCTTTCTCTCTTTCTCTCTCCCTTTTCCTTTCTCTCTCTCTCTTTCTTAACTCTCGTCGCTTCCTGGATTTTTAACACTCTCTTATTGTAAACCACGGAAGAGAGCGTCGTCGTTTCTCTCGGTAATGCAATAACGCCGAATTGCTACGGCCGATAGAGTGATAGAGATAAAAAGAAAAAGAGAAAGAAAAAAGAAAGAGAGAGAGAGAATTCACTTTGGAATTATCACGAGTACCATGCGATTCTCGCCATTTACTTGCGATCGTGCTCGAATGGAACGTGTAGGACATTCGACAAAACTCTATCGACTTCGTTTGTGTACTATGTGTACACACACACATAATATATATATGTATATATATATATATATATATATGTAATTCGTACATATATATCTAATTCGTTATTTTTCGTGTTCTTGCGGAAAACGTGACCGCCAGGAAAAATTCTTCTGAGGGAAAAGAGAATGATCGTTATTCTTCGTCTTTCTCTTCTTTCCCCCTCTCTATCTCTCCCACCCATCCCTTTCTCCCTTTCCCCCCTCTCTTCTTTCTTTTTCTTCCACGTTGGAACGTCAGAATCGTAATTTACGGAAGTCTTTTTTTCCCTATCGATCTTGAAGGAGGAAACACGGTGTGACGTAGAGAACGAGGCTGTCTCGGTGAAAGCGAATAGATCTCGATGGAACGTTGCTATAAATCGTAGTATGTGTTACTCTCTTTCTCTTTCTCTTTCCCTTTCTCTCTGTCTTTATCTATCTTTATTCGACGTATATATTTCCTCTATTCTCTATCACCGAGATATACATACATATACACCTACTATAAAGTTTGCGAACCCTTTGAGTAAAACTATCATCGCGACACCTCTTACTGTTATTTCGTAATTACGTGTAATTTACTATGTAAATCGAACGTTAATAATAGGTATCTATACAACTTGTGTATTAGTTTTAACTGAGACTTTGAAAAGGATAATCTTATATTTACGTAACGAGATAAATATAAAGTAGTGTATCGTTCATTGAAAATCGATAAGTATGAAAAGTATGTATGTTTTAATTGACGTAAAGATCGATTGATTTAATCGAATAGTGATTTGAACGAGTGATCAAATTATTAATGGTATTGTATTAAATTCTTTGTTTGATAATATGTACATTCATAATTTTATCGATAAGAAAGGAAATGCGTCGTCTTTCGAAATTAATCTTTCAAAGATTTCGTTCGTTCTACACGTATCGTTATCGGCCATTGGGGAGAATCTACGAAAGCATAAGATTTTTACTCTTACTATTATTCCAATCACGTATAATCGATATCGTTCTCTTTGGTATAACACGTTCGGTCATCGAGTTAACTCTTTTTATGAAGATAATCCCTTTCGACGATCAAGAATTCTCATTTGTCTTATTTATTCGCGATAAATTCGATGGAAGCAGGAATGAATCGAACACAACAAAAAAAAAAAAAAAGAAAAAATTGGAAAGAATTTTTTGCCAATGTACATACATACGTACAAGTGATTCTTTTGTTTCTTATTCCCGGTTTTGGATCTATTCGATGCGATTCGATTCAGCGATTCGCGAATAGAATCGCGAGAATAACGTTGCGTAGAAGAGCAACAATAATAACAAAACCGAAGTTCGGTGTTAGTTGTTATCCGACAATACTCGCGATGGTTTCGAAGTATAGCGCAAGTAAAAGCCGGTAGTATGTAGAATCGAAAACGAATATACCTCCTCCTCGCGATGTCGCACAGAGCGTGACGTCAGCGCGCGAAACAATCGTCCCCAACCACTGACCGACCGATCGACCGATCGTTCTCGTTTATTTTAACTTTTTCTTCTCTTTTGTTTTCTGTTTTTTTTTTGTTCTCTCCTCTCTCTCTCTCTCTCTCTTATTTTTTTTCCTTTTTTTTTCACGCATGTTACGCGTTTATCGGTCCACTATTTCTCTCTTTCATCTCACCGGTCGACCTCAACTCGATTTTATTTTCTATAATGGTACAGTTTTTTTCCTTTTCGATTATTAAATCGATTTAATATTTGATAATAACTTTGATCGGCGAGAGAGAAAAGAAGTCGATCATAATTCGTTCGCCATCAGAATGTTAGAATTTTTTTTTCTTTTTTTTCCCGAATAACTCAATTAGGATCTAACGAAATTTTGTAATGAGCTCGAAGAATAATCCAGGATATGATGGATATATTATCTTCAGAAGAATGAGATAATTCTTCTGATCTTTTTGAGCGAAGAAATTTTTTTGTCGGCAACCAAGTGGCTAACCACGAAGTAGCAACGTAAGCAAACAAAACCGAAGTACCCTTCTCGTCCTTTGGAACGCCCGCTTGTACCGAGTACCAAGGGTATTCGTCCTACCACTTGAAGTATACTTCAAACGGACCCTCTTCTTTCGGTAAATACGTTGCTCTACGAAACGGTACTTTAAATGAAAGATCTCGAACAAGAGACTTTTAAAGAGAGAACATTATTTTTCCATGAGATCGCAGTTTTGTCTTATTACTTCGATACAAGCTCGTACTAACTCGATTCGCGAATTAACGCGAATAAAACCGAACGAGAGTAATTTCTATAAATCGCAAAATGAATTTTATTTTATTTTATTTTATTTTATTTTATTTTATTTTTTATAAATTTAACATTGCAATTGTCATCTGTGGATATATTATCGCGATATTATATATTTATCTCCAACAACAAACGATGCAAGCAATTGTTTTTGCGTTATTGTAATATAATCGTAAAAGAAGAGTCGCAGGATTGGTTTGCCGGTGTACGCAAATGAAAAGGATTCGAAGAAAAAAGTAAAGGAAAATGTAAAAGTATGTAACGACGTGTTAGAAACGAACGAAAAAGTAAGTAAGTAAATAAGTAAGTAAGTAAATAAGAAAATAAGTAAGTAAGTAAATAAGTACTTACTTATATACTTACTTATGTATCTACGAAGGGACAAAAGTGCAAAAGGGTAGTTTTAGTACGCGTTAGGTATCTTTTACCGTTTTAACTTGGCATATATAGCGTTCTTTAATGTCCAAACGATCTCGCGGATCGTCCTCCGGTGTTCTTCTTCTTTTATATCGCTAGAACCAGACGTGAGCGAGCTCTGCTAACGCCGGCAAACGGAGAACCTAATGACCGGAAAAACGTTCTCCTTCTAGCACAGAGAACAGAGGAAGGAAAAAGAATCCTCCGTAGGATTTTTCTACTTCTCTCTCTCTCCCTTCTTTCTTTCATCCTTTATTTCTTTCTTTCTTTCTTTATCTATCTATCTATCTATCTATCTATCTATATCTATATCTATCTCTATCTCTATCTCTCTCCTTTTGTCCTTCGTACGTTTCTTCGTTCGTTCCTTTCTGACTTAGCAAAACGTAAATTTCACGATGGAATTCGTTGATTCAACCGGGGATGTCTGCCTGCTTGACTGCCTGCCTGCCTGCCTGCCTGCCTGCCTGCTTGCCAACGTAAGAACACCGATTTCCTTGGTGGCACAGGAATGAATAAAAAAATGTCGGATAACGAGAGTAGTTGTACGACAGAGAAGAGAGACGGAGAGAGAAAGAGAAACGTACGATGGCAGATGTTGAGGAAATTGCCGACGAGACGAGAAATCGCGGATAGCTTTTTTCTTTCTTTCCGTTCAATCTCCTCCTTCTCATCCTCCTTGTCTTCTTCTTACTTTACTTCTTTTTCTTTTTCTTCTTCTTCTTACTCCACCTCCTTTATTTTCCTGTTTCTTTCTACCTTGTCTGTATGGCGGCTTGGAAAATTTGAATGAACGACGATTCTCCCTTCGATAGCTTCTTCTTTTTTTTTCTTTCTTTCTTTCTTTTTTTTTTACTTTTTATTAGACGACATCCTTCGGATATCGTCGAAAATACTCGCTGACGTTCGCATAGTCAAGTTCTTTTTTATTTACTTTCACAACAATGGACGTTAAGACGCTCGTTTTTTTCTTGGTTAGTTTTCAGATCTTTTGAATGATGATTAGCATTATTATTATTATTATTATTATTATTATTATTACTGTTGTCGTTGTTTTTGTTGTTCTTTTAATGTTTGCGAAATTGGTAAATAAATAAATTGCTTTATTTTTTCTTTCTTCTTTTCTTTTTTCTTTTTCTTTTTTTTTTTTAAGAATACCCAAGTACGGGTCAGTAGGTACTTACTTTCCAATTAGGTAGTCTATTCGACGAATTTTTTATTGTTGTTTTCACCCCTCCCCCTTTCTCTCCCCCTCCACTCCGATCCAATAGGAATGAACTCGCGTTCTCTCTTTACGATTTTCCTAAAAGCAAATGAAATTCTAAACGAGCTCGAGCGAGAGACGAGTGCTTCACGAGCTGGTAGAGTATCAACGAGGAAGAAGAAGTTTCGAGCATAATTTTGCGGAAATAACGTCAGAATTCTCTAGAGAACGAGAGAGAAAGAGAGAAAGAGGGAGTTAGTGGAAAAGGTACGTTAATTATATGCAGTCAATTCTGAAAAGTATTTAATAATAAGTTAGACAGAAAGAGAGAAAAAGAGAGAAAGAGAAAGGGAAATCATTGTCGAAATAATTTCGCGAAAAAGACGAACGAAATGCGCCGAGTGAATCCAACCGAACCTTCGTTCTAAAGCTTCGAATTTTATTTTACATTATAATTTATAAGAGTTAAAGCGTGTTCGATAACGCGATAACAATACTCTTACTTTTCATTGTTCCAATTATCGTTATTTAAAAATAATAAATCTCTTGTATATAAATATTAAAATAAATATGGAAATCCACGCACGTTGGCAAACGTAGAACGATCGTGGAAAGCGTTAAAGGAAATTTTTTATGTGAAAGTATTATTGTTCCAAATGAAAATATTTCATTGTCGAAATGATAAAGATTTTCTCTTAGAGATTAGAATCGGAGAAAATTTGGAAATACGAAGTATAATAATACGGTATAATAAACACGAACTTGTAATGGATTATAGAGGGTTAATAACTTTTCCTATTAACTCTAAGTAATATATCTGTGCTATAAACAACTATTTCGTTGGAAGGACGCAAACAACATTAATACTGTTAGTTGACACGTAAAATTTCTTCTCTTTAACTACGCACGTTGCTTCTCTTACGTATGTATGTATCTATCTATCTGTGTATTTATGTATCTATGTGTCTATGTATCTCTGTCTTGTATATCTCAATCTACAATCTCGCTTCACGCGCTCGTTATACAGTAAGATATATCCGAAGTACACTGAATTACGATTTTCTTTTTCTCTCTTCCTCTCCCTCCCTCCCTCTTCCCCCCC